>NC_044302.2:45733437-45939036 GCF_004027225.2 Strigops habroptila
TCAGTATGAACTGGAGTCAAAGGCAGCCAAGTGGATGCCACAATTGACATTGCCAATGCATTTTTCTCAATCCCTTTGGCAGCAGAATGCAGGCCACAGTTTGCTTTCACTTGGAGGGGCGTCCAGTACACTTGGAACCGACTGCCCCAGGGGTGGCAACACAGCCCTACCATCTGCCATGGATTGATCCAGGCTGCACTGGAACAGGGGCAAGCTCCAGAACACCTGCAATGATGATGACATATCGTGTGGGGTGATACAGCGGAAGAAGTTTTTGAGAAAGGGAGGAAAATAATCCAATCCTGCTGAAGGCCGGTTTTGCCATAAACGGAATAAGGTCAAGGGACTGCACAGGAGATTCAATTTTTGGGAAAAAATGGCAAGATGGACGCCGCCAGATCCCCCACAGACGTGATCAACAAGATAACAGCAATGTCTCCACCAAACTAACAAGAAAGAAACACAAGCTTTCTTAGGTGTTGTGGGGTTCTGGAGAATGCACATCCCAATTACAGTCTGATTGTAAGCCCTCTCTACCATGTGACCCGGAAGAAGAATGATTTCAAATGGGCCCTGAGCAACACAAGCCTTTGAACAAATTAAACGAGAATAGTTCATGCAGTAGCCCTCGGACCAGTCCAGGCCGGGCAGATGTGAAAAATGTGCTCTATACCGCAGCTGGGGAGAATGTCCTACCTGGAGCCTCTGGCAGAAAGCTCCAGGGGAGACTCGACGACCCCTTGGCTTTTGGAGTCGGGGATATAAAGGATCCGAGGCCAACTACACTCCACTGAAAAAGAGATACTGGCAGCCTATGAAGGGGTTCGAGCTGCCTCAGAAGTGATCGGAACTGAAGCGCAGCTCCTCCTGGCACCCCGGTTGCCTGCTGTGCTGGGCTGGATGTTCAAAGGCAGGGTCTCCTCTACAATCATGCAACTGATGCTACATGGAGTAAGTGGGCCGCACTAATTACACAACGAGCTCGAATAGGAAATCCCAGTCGTCCAGGAATTCTAGAAGTCATCATGGACTGGCCAGAGGGCAAAGATTTTGGGATGTCACCAGAAGAGGAGTGACGCGTGCTGAAGAGGCCCCACCATAATAAAACTGTCAGAGAGTGAAAAGCAATATGCCTTGTTTACTGATGGGTCCTGCCGTATTGTGGGAAAGCATCGGAGATGGAAGGCAGCTGTGTGGAGTCCCCTGCGACAAGTTGCGGAAACTGCTGAGGGAGAGGGTGAATCGAGTCAATTGCAGAGGTGAAAGCCATCCAGCTGGCCTTGGACATTGCTGAACGAGAAAAATGGCCAGTACTTTATCTCTATACTGACTCATGGATGGTGGGGCCTCTTCAGCTACTGTGCATGTCACTGGGGTTGGTGTAGCTGTGGTGCTTGGAGTAGCTATATTTCTCAAAAACTTCTTCCGCTGTATCACCCACACGATGATGTCATCAATGTATTGCAGGTGTTCTGGAGCTTGCCCCTGTTCCAGTGCAGCCTGGATCAATCCATGGCAGATGGTAGGGCTGTGTTTCCACCCCCTGGGGCAGTCGGTTCCAAGTGTACTGGACGCCCCTCCAAGTGAAAGCAAACTGGTGGCCTGCATTCTGCTGCAAAAGGGATTGAGAAAAATGCATTGGCAATGTCAATTGTGGCATACCACTTGGCTGCCTTTGACTCCAGTTCATACTGAAGTTCTAAACATGTCCGGTACGGCAGCACTCAATGGTGGTGGTGACTTCGTTCAGGCCACGATAGTCTACTGTTAATCTCCACTCTCCATTAGACTTTTGCACTGGCCATATGGGGCTATTAAAGGGTGAGCGGGTCCTGCTGATCACTCCTTGGCTCTCCAGTCTGCGGATCAGCTTATGGATGGGAATCAAGGAGTCTCGGTTGGTGCGATATTGCCGGCCGGTGCACTGTTGTGGTCGCAATTGGCACTTGTTGTTCTTCGACCTTCAGCAACCCCACAACAGAAGGATCCTCTGAGAGACCGGGTAAGGTGGACAGCTGCTTAATTTCCTCTGTCTCCAAGGCAGCGATACCAAAAGCCCATCTATAGCCCTTTTGGGTCTTTGAAATACCCTCTCCTGAGATAGTCTATGCCAAGGATGCATGGAGCCCCTGGACCAGTTACAATGGGGTGCTTTGCCACTTCCCTCCCAGTCAGGCTGATTTCAGCTCCAGCATAGTTAACGCTTGGGATCCTCCTGTCACTCCAGAAATAGAAATGGGTTTCACCCCTTGATACCTTGATGGCATCAGAGTACACTGTGCACCGGTATCTACTAGAGCCTTATACTTCTGTGGCGACTGATGTGCCAGGCCAATCTGATCCACACAGTCCAGTAAACCCGATTATCCCTCTCCTCCACCTGGCTGGAGGCAGGGCCCCTCTAATAGTGATCACAAAATTTCTCCACTTCTGTCTTGTAGAAAGGGATTAGTATTCCTTATCACAGGAGCTGGAGTAAAATCAGCTCTTTCGCTCCATCTGGGAAACTGCTCGCCAGAGACTGGAGCAGCAGCTTTCCTGGGAGGATCATCCTTGACCATTGTTCTCCTCTTCAGTTCACGCACCCGTTGCTCCAGAGCTGAAGTAGGTTTTCCATCCCACTTTCTCATGTCTTCTCCATGATCCCGCAGGTAAAACCATAGGGTGGCCCGTGGCGTGTACCTCCTATATTTTCTTCTCGAGCAGTAGGGCGCCTTCTGTTGATAGCTGAGACATGGGTTGGTACGCGTGGAGAGCTGGATAGATCAGATAAATCGTCTCTCAATTGTTTGAACTCCTGGGACAGTTTTTCCACAACTGAAATGATGGAAGGGGTGAGATTGTCTTCGAACTCTCGGAGTTGACGAATCAGGAAATCCACTGTTGGTGATACTCCGTCATTCCAGGTCATTGATGCCAATGTGTGGGCATATGATGATGGCGCACTCCGTGTAAGTTTCCGCCACATGGGTCGTGTACATTCGACTTCATCTGGGTCTACGGATGTGTTCCTGGAATCCGGCCTACGATAGATCATCTCTATAATGGCTGATTCCCTCAGGGACTGGATGCCTTTCTCTATCGTGGTCCAGTTGGCTGAGCGGTTCGTAATATCGTCTTTGTAGGGAAACCTTTCCTTCACAGCTGCCAGGAGCCGCCTCCAAAGACTGAGGGCTCGCTTCTCTCTTGCAATCGCTTTGTCAATTCCTCCTTCCTTAGCAAGTGATCCCAGCTGCTTGGCTTCCCTACCTTCTAGTTCATGACCGTCGGCCCCATTGTCCCAGCACCGGAGCAACCAGGTGACAATGTGCTCCCCTGGAAGACGGGTGAAATCTTTTTGCATATTCCGTAGTTCGGTTGAGGTCCGGGGTCGAGAACTGACCTCTTCTTCTTCTTCCTCTTCCTCTGACCCACGTAGTAGTAACTCTTGTTCAGGTGCTGTTGCATATAGTAATGGCACTGGGTCTTCATCTTTCTTCGCTTCACGGGTTGCTCTTTGTGCCTTTCGTTTGCTTTTGCTTACAGGGGCAACAGACATTGTCACAAACTGGACATTTGGTTTAGCTGCAGTGTTTGTCACTGTGGTTGGAGTGGCTGCAGTGTCTGCCACTAGGATTGGATATGGTTGCAATGTCTATTGCTGGGGTTGGTGCAGCTGTTGTGCTTGGGAGTTGAGTAACACCAACAGCTGCATTATCTGTTGCTGTCGGGGTTTGAGTAGCTACTGTGCTTGTCACTGGGGTTGGTGTAGCTGCAGTGCTTGGAGTAGCCATATTGTCTGTTGCTGTCGGGGTTTGAATAGCTACTTGTGCATGTCACTGGGGTTGGTGTAGCTGTGGTGCTTGGAGTAGCTATATTGTCTGTTGCTGTCGGGGTTGAGTAGCTACTGTGCTTGTCACTGGGGTTGGTGTGGCTGTGGTGCTTGGAGTAGCCACATTGTCTGTTGCTGTCGGGGTTTGAGTAGCTGTTGTGCTTGTCACTGGGGTTGGTGTGGCTGTGGTGCTTGGAGTAGCCACATTGTCTGTTGCTGTCGGGGTTTGAGTAGCTGTTGTGCTTGTCACTGGGGTTGGTGTAACTGCTGTATTTGAAGTTGGAGTAGTTGCGTTGTCTGTTGTGGTCAGGGTTTGAGTAGCTGTTGTGCTTGTCACTGGGGTTGATGTAGCTGCTGTACTTGGAGTAGCTGTGTTGACTGTTGTGGTCAGGGTCTGAGTAGCTGCTGTGCTTGTAGTTGGCATAGCTGCGTTGTCTGTTGCTTGCCATCAGATCCAGAGACATTTTTTTCCCTTTGAAGGTGCTGGATAGTGTTGAGCAGGGCTCTGTAGGCATAGGCCAAGCCCCAGCACGTTGCCAAAATTTGTCCCTCTCTGGTATAACCAGGACGACAGCACACCTCGTTTAAGTGTTTTACTAGTTTTTCCGGATGTTGCACTTGTTCAGTGGTGAAGTTCCAAAGCACTGGAGGGGCCCACTGGCCTAGGTACTTGCCCATACTATCCCACACACCCTGCCACTCATAACTGTCCAGCCTCAGGGAAAATCTCCTGGTGGTCCTCCTATATCGTCGTCTAACCCTAGACCAGATTCGAACCTGATACTGCTGAATTTTTGACATTAAACGAAATAGGATGTTCCTACGACGGGATGGCCGTGGGTAAAACACACTCCGTATGTTTGCCAACATGCTAATCCCCAGCACAATCAGCAGGCAGGTTTCAAGGGTACTCAAAGGCCATCTAAAACCTTCAGAACTCTCAACTGCTGTTGCAAATAGGCTGGTGGGGGAACGGGGGGTGAAAGAGAATGCTTCCTTCGTAAGTTTACCCCCCGAGGAGAAAAAAAAAGATATGCAATTGCTAAAATATTTCATTATATACCTCCCAATGTATAGTGGTGATGGCCATGCTGGAAGCACAAACCAGACCAGTTTCATGATCAATGAGTCTATTGTATTACAAGTCATTACCATGAAGTACAGTGAAACAAGAACCTTAGCCCAGGCCCCCCAGCCGATAAACGCTAAAACAGCAAATAGTGGCTGTAAGTAAGGTACAACATGCTGAAACTCTGAGATCAAGCGCAACACGTCTGAGAGCCAAATAATCACCATTGTGACGAGTAGTAACAATGAATGCTTATCACAAATATGATTAAACACACTCTGGTCAGATCTGTCGTTATCTCAACCTTTCGAGCCCCACGTTGGGCGCCAAAAAGAACTGTCGTGGTTTGAGCCCAGCCGGTAACTCAGAACCACACAGCCGCTCGCTCACTCCCCCCCCCCCCTCTTCTTCCTCCCCCCGCTCCCGGAGGGATGGGGAAGAGAATGGGAAGAATGCAACTCCCACGGGTTGAGATAAGAGCAGTCCCGCAACTAAGGTATAACACAAAACCACTACTGCTATCACCAATGATAATAACGATTAGTGAAATAACAAGGGGAGAGGATACAATTGCTCACCACCCGCCGACCGACACCCAGCCCGACCCGAGCAGTGATCTGGGCCTTCCGGGTAACTCCCCCCGGTTTATATACTGGGCATGACGTGCTGTGGTATGGAATACCCCTTTGGCCAGTTTGGGTCAGGTGTCCTGTCTCTGCTTCCTCCCGGCTTCCCCTCCTCCCTGGCAAAGCATGAGACTGAGAAAGTCCTTGGTTGGAATAAACATTACTTAGCAACAACTAAAAACATCGGTGTTATCAGCGTTGTTCCCAGGCTGAAAGTTAAAAAACACAGCACTGCACCAGCTACTAAGAAGGAGAAAAATGACTGCTATAGCTGAACCCAGGACAGCTTTATTTTTAATAATACAAGTTCTACAATTGGTATAATTAATAAAATACACAATAAATCATTAATTATAAAGTATTTTATTAACAAAATATAATTAAAATCTTTGTTACAGTTATTAATTTAAATTAATGTAAATTTAAGAGAGTTAATAGTAACTTATTTTTTAAATATGGAAACATCTCTGCTTTAGTAGGCTTTCCAGAAATCCTACTGAAACTAGAAGGAGAATGAACAAAGAATTCCTCCTTAAAATTCTGATCTATTTTTGACTACCACAGTAAAAGTAAAAAAAATTAATCTTCACCATAATTTAGTAAGTAACCTTTAAACTGCTATGAATCATAAACATTAATTTTAAGAAATATTTTAGATATTTAAATACTTTTAATCTCAAGTTAACTGAACTATCACAGAGATAATCTCACAGAGATTTTAGTCACCAAACAGAACATACTGGACGGTATAGGTGGTGGTGGTGTTACAAGACATTATAATGAAATAAGAGAACCCAAACATGTAGTTAATGGACTTTTGAAACTATAAAATTTGAAAAAGTTCAGTTCTTCCTAATAGTTCTTCCATTATCTCTGACATGTAGCAGTGAGAAGGACAAATTTTGAGTTTTGTCCAAAACAGCATTTCCACAGCAGGTTCCAGCTATGGACTGCTCTGTTGCTTTTTAGTGTTACTGCTCCAATGTCTTTTCTGGTATCTCCACCCATTTGAAGTTAGCCTTAGCAATAAAGCCAAATGCATTAAAGAACTGAATACAGAGAACTCACTTTTTCAAGTGATACTGTTTGGAGCAGCTTCTTTTAAAGAATTCCACTGACACTTTTTTGTGAAGATAATGCCCATCATTTTTTCCACTCTTACATGCTGAAGTCCATCCAGACTGAACCAGCTAAATACTACCATGCAGAATCATACACCACAAGTCAAAACCACCACTGCAGAGCTGTAGAAGAAAACTTGTTACAGTGCTAGAGATCCTTCGTCACTGCTGGGGTAAGGCTGGGGAAGGCTGAGGTTGATTTAGCTTACATCTGTATGTGAGCTGTTGTTACTGCCTCTATTCTGATCTGAATGAGGGAGAAAGATGCAGCATGTAGGCAAACCCATAGAACAAAGGAGGAACCAATGAATTCTCAGAGAAAAGAAACTTGTATCATAAATTGTCTTAACAGCTCTGAGCTTTCCACAAAGTACGATAAAAAAGTGACCCAGAACTGAATTCCCTCTCCAGGCTCAGGTAGAGATCTATTTCTACAAGCACCTCCTCTTCCAAGTCAAGCTTGTTAAGACTCCTTATTCACAAACATAAAAAACTGGGAGAAGTTCACTGCAATTCCATATATCATCAAGCTGAATTATAATTAAAAGGACAACTGTATGCTTGAATCGCCTATTTAATAATCTTAAATAATGTCCTGTGTTTATAGATGAAAAGCATGCAGATTTTTACAACCAAATGCTAGAGTGATAGATTAAATGTCTTACCTGAAGCCGTCTATGTCACAAACCAAGTAGAGGCTGTATGCTGTCTTTTGTTGTCTGTTCTCTACAGGCTTCAGGAATAATCCAAATATCTTTTAAGAATTGATCCTCTAGCTTCAGGTTTTGCCTACCCTCAGCCTACTTGGTCTGGAGGAAAAACAAAAAAAAGATAAATCCTCTGTACTGTGCAAGCACTTCTCATCAAAGCCAAAACACCGATGTGTTACCTTCATGGTTTTAGTCACAGGTACAAAACACAGAAACATACAGGATGCTGAGAGGAGAAATAACTCCATCCCAGCTAGACACCAGATACACCACTAGTTAGGTTCACCATCCCTTCAGATATTTCAATACAGATGGATGGTAACAGCTTCCTTTGAATCAGGGATCTGATTTTAATTTCCTGAGGCATTCTATTTTCTTCACAGCTGCAGCTGCCCCTAGGAGTGTCTGATGAGCTAAATACAGGAGTATGAAAGAAAGGGTATGAAAGACTTTTGCATGTTTTCATTGCTGGAAAATGTATTTCTGTAACCACAACAGCAGAATGGCCAACATCAATTGCACCTAATCCCTGAACTACCAGGTCAAAAAATTTGTCTGGGTCTAGGCTGGGACACAGACTCAGCTTCTCTCAAATTATTTAAACTTATGAAATACTGTCTATATTAGCTTTGTAATTTTAACTTGCTTCATACCAGCAGAGGATGGACAGATAATATTTACCCAGCTGATATGGAAATATGATACACTATCTAGCAAATATCTTGATGATACAGAGTAGACCACCAAAAAAAGTTGTTTGGCACTCTGAATCAAGTGGATAAACCCTTTTTAATCTGTTACTAGAAATTCTAGAAAAGGATAAAAATTGTGTTTTGTGTCAATAAATGCTGGTTTAGTTTTTGGATGATAGATATAAGGTTGTAGATATGTGAATGTGAAAAATACTGTATACAACAAAAGAGTTTTCATGTTATATGGCCTTATGAATCGAAGAGCAAAAGGAAAGAACTCTCAGAAACTTTATGAATTTTAGAAGCTCATCTCATGCCAATTCAATAGCACTTCCACTGGCAGAGGCACAAGCACAAGGAACATAAAACCAGTCCTATTTGGCAACCATGTAGGATAAGTTCATGAGCTAGCTTTAGCAACAGACTTTCATTTCAAGTATTCTTCTTGGTGTAGAATCCACTGTCTCCAGCAAAAGAAACAACTGCACCAGAAATTGAAAGAGAGCACGTTTTAGAAGTCTCATTCAGTAGCTTGTGATACTACAGTCATGCTAACCCGTGATCTCTCTAAAACTTTTTTTTTCAAGAATCCAGTGTATTCCCTTGGCATCTTACTGACCTTTTGTCTCAAACTCCACTTTGTTAATGTTGTCTACATGGATGTGTGCTGCACAAGAAATGAACCCCTGTGCTCTCAAAATCTGCGTATGAGGTCTGCAGTCTTTAAAAAAAAAAAAAAAAACAAACAAAAAAAACAGAAAAGGAAGATGTTTAAAATAATGAATCAACAGGGAAAGTAGTAGTGAGAATGTAATCTCATTGATGACTTTACATTTACCTTGTTATAGATACAGCAAAACAATGGAAGAAGAAAATGTAAGTAAGGTGATAACACAGGTTAAAACTGATCAGAAACAAGAAACTGCATTTGTGGTTTTACTTATATTTAGAAAAGAGCTATATTGTTTTGGGACACTTTGCAGAAGAGTTTTCTCTCTCTCTCTGTTCCAGGTTATTTTGGAAGCACTAAAGAAGAACGAAAAGAAACCCCACAATATGTTTTCTTTGTTCTTTTAAATTATGAAACACATTGAAGGATGCATTTCACAGTAACTTTCCATCTTCTGTTTTATTTTTCTTCTTTTCCTTCATTCCTGCAATATGCTTCAGACATGTGTTCAATGCAGCTATACCAACCATGAGGCAGAGTCGTTGAAAAGGTACAAACCAATAAATAAATAAATAAATAGATAAACCAACAGATACATATAGTTTAAATCAGATTGGTCAGATTAGTGAAATTATGGGGCTTAAGCCCCATATTAAGCATTGTCACTTAATAAACTGTAAAACTAAAGAGAGAGGATGGAAAAATGCAGCTGAGTGTGGGGAGAAAGAAGAAGGAACAAAGTCCATCCCCCCTAATCCTTTCCCAGAGTAGTTCACAGACAGATCAGATAAAGACTACTGTGAAACCCCAGAACAAATATTTTTTAGCCTTGTTTTGCCAGTGACCTCCTCAGAGCAGTAAGGAGCATTCATTTACAAGAGAAAATACATTCTGCAGAAGAGATTAAGTGATAAAAAGTTTTGAATCCTCGGCATAAATGAAAAAGTTTGACTGAGCATAGAGAATAAACTGCCACTGCCATTTAGGGTTCAGTTAATCTTCATATTCAATACTAGAAGATTTTGAAACTCTACTTCTTACTTGTTAAGTTTCTGACAGAGACATCTTGATCGAGCTTTTAGTTAGAACTTACTTAGAAATCTATTATTTCTCACATAGAGAATACACTGATGTATGTGTTCAGTATTGGAAATCAGGGATCTTGAAGGGGGGTTAACAGTAGGTTTTTATATAATTTATTAAAAATATATTACTGAGGGGAAAAATACTCGAATTCATAGAAGAATGACATGCAGTTTTCATGGAACAAGTTAATTTATTTAAGAATATGGTAAAAAGGTGTGAAGAAAATTTAGAGTCCGATGCTGCAGTCTTCATGGAAATGGTTCTTTTTGTTTATGTTATTTATATCAAGAAAGGAGGAACCTCCAGATCCAATACGTTGGACTTTGTTTCACTTCAGTCCAGCCAAGCAAACTGTAAAGCTTGACAACTTGATTTTTAGAAAAATTCCTTAGTAGATCCCGATTTACTCATCTTGACTTATTTGTAACTTGTGGAAATTTAGGGGACTGGGGGAACCACAGAGAGAGGAAAGTCCTATACTCAAAGAATAAAAATGTCTTTCATTTGCTCAAGAACAGTGACTTCTCAAAAAAAAAAAACCAAAACAGAAGAAGAAGTAGGAAAGGACATACCAGCTAGATTAGATCTAAACAAATGGAATACTAACTGGAGCTGTCCCTGTGCAAAACTCCTTGGAAACAGCACACCTAAATGTTTCTGCCATCCTTTACATCAATACAATTATTTTTCCTCAAAGCAAGCAAAACTGATTAATTGTATTGCCATATTTTCTGAAGGAAATTTTGGAGAGTTTTTTCCTGTTTTTTTTCTGAGAAATTTCCTTCTGCCTGATGCCTATAGAAAGAGAAGAAATATATAACCTTCTCAGTAATTCTTATCTTCCTTAGGCAAAGTCTAATGGTTGCTGGGAGTGGAGAAGAGGAGAGCAGACAAGAGGAAGCAGAATTATTTGTTCTGTATGAATGCTGTTTACAGTGAGAAATACTCATATACTACTGTCTTTATTTTGTGACAAATAACTAAATGATAAAGCTCCATGTTCCTTTATGGTCAGTGTTTTTTGAGACTGAAACAAGAATTGTCGTTTCTTAGAAATACTTTAGACATCCACTCTCTTCTTTCCTCTTTCACCCAATACAGTGTTTATAAAAAGCTAAGAAATAATCTTTTTTTCTTTTTCTATAATCTGTTCCTAAACAACAAGCAAAGTTTTCAGGATACATGACTTGAGCTTGCAAATTCTAATGCTTATAAGCAATGTAGCATGATACAAAGATATCAGAAGGTTTTGCTCATGCAAGCAAAACTATTAACAAGGGTGTTTTCAGCCATAATTATTCACAAGGCTGTGATTTTCTTGAATGAAATTTTTTAAATTTCTATGAATAAAATGTACCTGCATGCTTTTACACATTAAAAAGCCATTACAGTACCTAAAAATCAATGTAGTACAAATAAGCCATTTTCTGCAAAGTTGTATTCAATACTCATTCACATCCTGTAACCTTGACATTTTACATCTGATGATACAGTACCAATGATCTTTTGCCCTGAAATCAGAAGCTGCTCCAGTAAGAAAGTGCATGCATGTTTTAAACTACTGCATGATAAAACAGTGCATTCTTTCCACAACTGCTCTCTCCACTTCTGCTGCACCTTAAACTTGCCACTGCCAAGGATTAAGAGATGAGTGAAGAACAAACCATACAGATAGGCTTTAGGTCAAAGTTTCTACAAAAAAAGGAGGTGGTTCAATATACATTAGATCTTCAGAAAGGAGACTGGACTTTAAAGATAGAACAGAGGATAATTTCAGTAACAATAACAACTAAAAAACATACTTATGTCTGTAAAGGCTTGAAATCTGCACTTAAATCTGAGCTATCACAAAGTCTGAGATTTCCTACACTTTCGCAGGGATAATGAGAAAATCATATGAAAGTGGGCAAAATTTGGGCAAAAAAGCTCTTTCTATATACTATTTTTAGCAAGATGTAAGAAAATTATCTATTTAGAAATATATATTTAATTTTGGAGTCTGAGACTTTATCCTTCAACCTCTTCATCAGTCATTACATGTGTAAACAAAATATTTTTGTATAACACAATCTATTCTCATTTTATGGTTCTCCCATGAAGAAAAACTTTCTTTATCGCTGTGCGGAAGGGAGTACTGGGAAAGGGGAGGGAGGAATAAATAGTTGAAAGCATGAGAAACAGATAGACCTGGTAGATAAATCAGTTTTTCAGGAGTTTAAGCTTTTTCTGAAAATAGATTAATAAGAGAAATAGAAGGTAGTTTTCCTGTGAAATCTTACATGAAGAAAACATACTGGTAAGAATCTCCAGAAATTAATTTGGACAATATCATGTCTCTGTGTGATTAGAAATATGGTGGAATTTAAGTGAGATTTGTAAAGTTCACATGTCTCACGTATAAGATTTAGGAATGTAGCTGGCACTTCTTTATTTTCTTTTGCACCCAAGGCTATCAAATATCTTTTTGTTTTGAATTTTTGTCTTTATATATATGTACCTCTAATCTTCCCAGCCTATAATCAGTCCACTACATAAAGAAACTTACCACCTCATTTTAAATACAGAAATATAAAAAACTGTAAGAAAAAAATATCCTATAGAATCCTTCAAAGCACACATGAAAACTGCCCCTTTCTTTCCTGAGTTACGTTAAGAGATTACTACCTTTTACATTATTTTGATCTCTCTATCCTTAGCAGTTTTCTTGTTCATTCTCTGACCTGGCTTTGTCGAGTGACTCTGGTTTAACTGGTGAAAACCAAACCATTTCAGATTTGTCTAAGGACTGCTCTACACAGTCAGGTTGCAGGGCAAAGTGGTGAGCAATTAAATCATAAAAATGAGACAGGCAATTTTGAGCAGTTGAGGGCTATGATGTCCGAATCCAGACACTACTCAAGTGAAAGCTTGCCTGGAAACACAATGAAATGTAGAGATGTCACATTTGCTTAAAGTTCTCCACACACCTTTCAAAAATACACTCCTTTTGTTTCCATAAAAATATACAAACAAGATATTTTTTTAGGAATGTTTGTCACTAAGACTACATTCAGTGAAAATGAAGTTCTGAATTTCATTGATATTACTGCCTTTCAGGGACTATAAAGTTAGAATTTTAGCCACAGTGAAGTTAACGTTTTCAGAAGACTCAGATTTGACACTGCAGTGAAACCTTTATGATTAACAAGACCATAAACCTTTAATATCTAACTAAAAATTTTCCTACAGTCTGCAACGTTGTCTGTGTTCTATCCAGTGGTCTATTTTTTCAACACAAAAGTTTCTGTGGCTGAAAGAAGATTCACACATAATACAAAATATTGCACAAAGCTCCCTCCTCCTCTCCACATTAATTTTTTAGGTAATACTTTTTTTTTCCTGCATATACCTCATTTAAAAAAAAAAAAAAAGGAAGGAAAAAAGCAGCCTAAATGTAGGATTTTAAATGTAGACCTTAGTATTTTTTAAAGTCCTCTGTGCACAAAAAATTACTATTACACTGAAATAGCAAAATTCATTATTATTAAAAATTCTGATTTTGCATTATAGGTTTTTTATGGCTAATATTGCTCCTAAAAGCTGCATAAAAATATTACATATAACATTATAGATATATGCATGTAATTTTACATAATAATACGTAAATATGTATTTCATACATACGTACATTACAGTTAACATTAGTAACAGAAAACTGTTTAGAAAAATTTTTTAGGGCATCAAATCCAATTTGTTGTGTAAGTTTCTTGGTGTTGGGCATTTAGAAGACCACCTAAGTGAAAAATCATGGGTTTATTAGGGCTAGCTCCAGGGATTCCTTTCAAATCTTAAACAGAACATGCTGTAAAATTTTGTGATGTTTTAACTGGAAAGTAGTAAAAAGTTACCTCAGACTTGAAAGTTTTTGAAAATTTTAAGAATGACAATTTTCTGTCATAAACTAATGTCAGATATGCTCAAAACTACAAAAGTTACTCTGATTCCTTTATTATATAAAGAAATGAAGAGAAGTTCAAAATAACATAATCAGGCTCACTCTTCTAGAAGTTTTTAGCTACTATATATCTCTATCTCATTCATGCTACTGTGATGTGTGGAAGTGGAAGAGTTCACAAAAATTTCTCTCAAAAAGAAAAAGGTCCCCAAGACATTCCATCTAACTCATTACTTTGCAATGGTGGTGTTATGAGTTTAATTTGAAACTGGAAAACATCAATACAGAAAGTTAAGTGTTTCCCCATAATATCCCAGTCTTGATATCTCAGATGCAAGGTACTGAAAAATACAAAACTAGAAGAATGTGTTGGAAACTCACATTTAACAAATTTTTTGCAAATGATATTTCCATGAAGGCCAATGGAATTACAAATGCACAACCACTGTAATTCTGAGATGCCTGCTCGGCTCAGCAGTTTTAATATACAGATCAATTTTGCATTACCTCCTTCTGGCTGCAAGTGCCTGTGAGTGCTCATAGAGAAAGGTCATAAAACATTTATAGGCATAAGAATGTAAATTGCAGCAAAGAGCAAATCCTCAATCTGTGGACAGACCCTTGAAAGAGATTTGTCTGAGAAGTCTGCAGTAAGCATTTGCCCTGTCTCACACCCCATAAAATTTTCATTTTTATTTCCTTTACAGAGTTTACCTTCTGATTAGTATTTGGGGTTCTAATATATAATGCTAAATGCCACCTATACTAAAAATAACATGCAATAATACTAATTGCTTAGTATTAATGTTCCATATACCAAAATGGGAGGGGGAAATAATAAATGCCCCAGTTCTACTCTAGGTGATAAAGAAAACGGATAATTCAAGGAAGATCACACTGACAAGAGTGTATAATAGCACTTTGCAACACAAGGACTGACTTCTTACAATCAGGTATGAATAAAAAGATAGTTTATTTAGTTTTATTTCATACAACTTTCTCATGTGACAAAGTATATATTAGGTGCTAAAAATGTCCCTCAATATTCTGTCATCAAAATCAAATTATCTTTTAAGTTAAGCATTCTAGAGTCATTGAGCTCCTTATTAAGAAGTCCATTTGAGGCTTCATACCTCACGACATAGACACCAAAGCATTCCTGGAAGAGTCTACAGCATAAAATCATAGAATAGAATCAGAATCAGAGAATGGTTTGGGTTGGAAGGGGCATTAAAGATTATCTAGTTCCAATCCCCCTGCCATGGACAGGGACACCTTCCACTAGACCAGGTTGCTCAGACCCCCATTCAACCTGGCCTTGAACACTGCCACAAATGGGACAGCCACAACTTCTCTGTGCAACCTGTGCCAGTGTCTCATCACTCTCATTGTGAACAATTTCTTCCTGATATCTAATCTAAATCTACCCTCTTCCAGTTTAAAGCCATTCTCCTTGTCCTGTCACTACATGCCCTTGTAAAAAGTCCCTCTTCAGATTTCTTGTACAAAGATTTCTAGTACAAAGATTTCAAGTTCAGAAGCATGCAGGAATTCAATACTGAGAAAAACACAGAATTCTCAAGCTCTGAGCATGTGCATCTGTCACTATTTTTGGAATGGCTTACTAATATAACAGCAGGGGTAAACTGGGCTGTACAGAGAGAAAGCATGCCTTCTGGTAATCACTAACAACAGGTGTGACCACTATCACTAAAACAATGCTGAAATGATTCTCTTACAAAGTGAGAACCAAGGAGAAAATGCACCGTGAAATAATTATACAAAGCCATGTTTAGCCATGACCCAGCAGGCTGCAGCTATTGTCTACATCACACAAGTTCAGCTGGAAGAAACTATAAAATAAAGTAGAGAAAAAAGTAAATAGTGCTGGCAAATGAAATCAGGAGAGCATCAAGCGCAATATACATCTTTATTAAGGGCAGAGGATTGATATATTTCTACATCTGACAACTGAATAATCCACCCTACTTAACCCCTGCTTCGAACTTTTCTCCCACAAATATTACAAAACTATGTTATTAATTCAAAAACTAGAAAAGTACTTGTCTTGAATCTCATGAGAATCAAATTACTAAACAGCAGACAGGTATCCTATGCCTACGTACATGTTAGGAAGGTGGTTTTTAGAAGGTTTTGATGTTACAGAATCACAGAGTAGTTGAGCTTAGAAAGACTTTTTGAGATTGTCTAGTACAACCAATAGCTCTTTTTCATACACTGAGTTGTAGTTGGAATTTCCTTCTTCATCAATACATAAGCTCTTTCAACCCACCTCATGCAAGGCAAACAGTGCACTCCTACAGACAAGCGCACAGGAGTCAGGATAAAAAGAATCACCAATATGCAATTCAGTTAGAGTCACATTTATTAAGCTCTGAAGGTCTCATCTGAACATATGCGTGTCATATGCTGATTTGACAATATTTAGTTCTTATATACTTTGTAGGTTGAAATGGCATTTATATGTCTTGCCTTTCTATGATAATGGAAATCAAAATCTAATATCCACAATGCCTGGCTTTTTTACACAGCCACTCCATAAAATTCAGGACCTTTAACCACAACTTGAGTTTGGCCTTAGAAATTATACATGAACTTTTTAACACCTAGGCAGGGAAGGTACTGGAAAATAAATGCAAATGCATAACTGTAGGAATCAGAACATGCAATTTCTCTCCCTACCAGTACCAATGATTTTTGTTTTCTTTCAAATTTGGAAGTCATTTATCTGCATAATGGGGATAACAGCTATTTGACAGGGTGCTCAATTACAGATTCTATTCTTGGATCCCTGGTGACACAAGGTAGCAATTACACACCTTTCTTCCTCTGTCACCTCTGGTCTGTTGTGCCAGTTACCATCTCCAGCTCACCTCCCTACCTCTCTCATCCCAATCTCGGTTGTTGCTTTCTCTCAGTGTTACGCTGTAACTCCAGTCTTTTCTTGTCGCTGAGCTCTTCACCACAGTATCTGCTCTTGCTGAGCTCTTTCTAAAGGCTTATCAGTTATCTGCCTTTCTACATCCTGGTATCCTTTATGACAGCAAGAAGCTGGACAGTAGAGGGAAGATAAACTGGTCTCTGTTTCAGTACCTTGTACTGAAGAAAATGCAACAAAAGTTTTACTCAAACCCAAAAATCCCAAGCTAGAACAGGTACAGAAAAGACCATCTTTCACAAAGTTAAATGCCACACTCAAAAATTAAAGCCTACATGAATCACATGGAAAAATTTGAGGGAGTTTCGTTTTCTTCTTAAAGCATAAAATTTGGGCAAATTATTATGACTTCAAGGATTTCCAGGTGGAAGACAAATATAAAACCCCCCAAACCTCTCCACCCATCAGGCTAATGCAATATCCTTGACAATATTGAAGATCCTTTCCAGACAGGAAAGAACTTCTTATTAAAAAGGAATTCTATCTTTATGTTTCTTTTTATGCATAAATGACTGTATTTTCCACTGTGTCTCCTGACAAATAGGCTGACGTTTCCAACATTACCACCTGAAAGAAACACATCATCTAAATCAAACATCTGCAAAGTTACACAAACTTAGAAAGGGTATTTCAAATGTTAGGTGTGCCATCCTTCTCTCTAAACTGGAGAGACATGGATTTGATGGATGAACTCAGTAAGGAATTAGCTGGTTGGTCAATGGCTCGATGTCCAAGCGGAGATCACTGACATGTAGTGTTCCATAGTGTTTGGTGTTAGGAAGTATCCGGTTCAACATCTTTATCAGCAACATGGATGGTGGGATTGAGTGCACCCTCAGCAAGTTTGTTGATGACACCAAGCTGTGTGGAGCAGTCGACACTCTGAAGGGAAGGAATGCCATCCAGAGGGACCTTGACAAGCTTGAGAGGTGGCCAATGCCAACCTCATGAAGTTCAACAAGGTCAAGTGCAAGGTCCTACACCTGGATCGGGGCAATCCCAGCCACAGCTACAGGTTGGGGGGAGAACGGATTGAGAGCAGCCCTAAGGAGAAGGACTTGGGGGTGTTGACTGACAAGAAGCCCAACATCACCCAGTAGTGTGCACTCGCAGCCCAGAAAGCCAAACATATGCTGGGCTGCACCAGAAGGAGCATGACCAGGAGGTTGAGGGAAGTGATTCTCCCCCTCTACTTCCCTTTTGTGAGACCCCACCTGCAGTATTGCATTCAGCTCTGGGGTCCCCAATACAAGAGGAACGTAGATCTGCTCAAACAGGTCCAGAAGAGGCCATGAAGATGATCGGGGGTCTGGAGCACCTCTTCTGTGCATACAGGCTGAAAGAGTTGGGCATGTTCAGCCGGGAGGAGAGAAGGATCCAGGGAAACCTTTGAGCAGCCTTCCACTACTTAAAGGGTGCCTACATGAAAGATGGAGGGGGACTCTTTACAAGGGTGTGTAAGGGTAGGACAAAAGCAAACAGCTTTTCACTGAAAGAGGGTAGATTTAGATTAGATATAAGGAAGAAAGTCTTTACTGTGAGGGTGATGTGGCACTGGAACAGGTTGCCCAAGGAAGTTGTGGCTGCCTCATCCCTGGAAGTGTTCAAGGCTGGGCTGGACAAAGCTTTGAGCAACCTGGTCTAGTGGAAGTGTTTCTGCCCATGGCAGGCAGGTTGGAACTAGATAAGCTTTAATGTCCCTTCCAACCCTAACTGTTCTATTATTCTATGATAAGAAGTAATGTTATCTGAACCTCTTGTAACAATACTGGGTCATACTCCACAGATCATAACTTCCTGTAAGGAGAGATATACTCTACAACTGTCTGAGGGCGAGGTTTAGCACTTTTCAATATTAAAACATGAATTCTTTCTGATTGTGTAATGACAACATGAAAGTAAAAGTGTGGAAGTATTACAGTACTTTTGAAGAAAAATCTGGAAGAAGTTAAATGAGTAAAATTTTCACACTTCTCCATTCTGATACTGGAGACCAGTTGATATTTAAAAAATCCTCATTAGTAATGGTACTCTATGCAAGAGCTGATTTTGGTCCATCTCAGCAAGTGATTCAGATTCTCCCTAACATTTGTCTACTAAATCTACAGTTCATCTAAAGCACTCGAGGTTAGAATTAATCTCTACAACCAATTTCAAAAGATTGTTCCACATCTAAGTCTTGATTTTCATTGAGAAATGTAGGCATTCCCCCTCCCCCCCCATCCTGTGAAAAATTAGTCAGTGGAAGCATGGCTATACATACTTATAACAAACTGAACAAGATTATAATATCTCAGTGCTTTGACATGAATCATGAAGTGCCTGTAACTAAGGATCAGGACAGAATAACTCAGAGAGGTTGTACAAATTCCAGGGGTGTGGCAATTTTAGTTCCAGACAATTTTGTTCCAAGAAAATCAATAATGATCATTTATAACAGTCTGTTTAGGATTACTTCGGTCAGGGCAAGTCCTATAGTGGTGTTTCTGCATTCTTGTTGCCAGATATTATATTCTAGCTAGGATGGAGTTGAAGTATTATGCATTTGTAGCCTTATGTCCCGGGTTCAGCTATAGCAGTCATTTTTCTCCTGCTTAGTAGCTGGTGCAGTGCTGTGTTTTTTAACTTTCAGCCTGGGAACAACGCTGATAACACCGATGTTTTCAGTTGTTGCTAAGTAATGTTTATTCCAACCAAGGACTTTCTCAGTCTCATGCTTTGCCAGGGAGGAGGGGAAGCCGGGAGGAAGCGGAGACAGGACACCTGACCCAAACTAGCCAAAGGGGTATTCCATACCACAGCACGTCATGCCCAGTATATAAACCGGGGGGAGTTACCCGGAAGGCCCAGATCACTGCTCGGGTCGGGCTGGGTATCGGTCGGCGGGTGGTGAGCAATTGTATCCTCTCCCCTTGTTATTTCACTAATCGTTATTATCATTGGTGGTAGCAGTAGTGGTTTTGTATTATACCTTGGTTGCAGGACTGCTCTTATCTCAACCCGTGGGAGTTACATTCTTCCCATTCTCCTCCCCATCCCTCCGGGAGCGGGGGGAGGAAGAAGAGGAGGGGGGGGGGGAGTGAGCGAGCGGCTGTGTGGTTCTGAGTTACCGGCTGGGCTCAAACCACGACAGTTCTTTTTGGCACCCAACGTGGGGCACGAAAGGTTGAGATAACGACAGATCTGACCAGAGTGTGTTTAATCATATTTGTGATAAGCATTCATTGTTACTACTCGTCACAATGGTGATTATTTGGCTCTCAGACTTGTTGCGCTTGATCTCAGAGTTTCAGCATGTTGTACCTTACTTACAGCCACTATTTGCTGTTTTAGTGTTTATCGGCTGGGGGGCCTGGGCTAAGGTTCTTGTTTCACTGTACTTCATGGTAATGACTTGTAATACAATAGACTCATTGATCATGAAACTGGTCTGGTTTGTGCTTCCAGCGTGGCCAACACCACTATACATTGGGAGGTATATAATGAAATATTTTAGCAATTGCATATCTTTTTTTTTCTCCTTGGGGGGTAAACTTACGAAGGAAGCATTCTCTTTCACTCCCTGTTCCCCCACCAGCCTATTTGCAACAGCAGTTGAGAGTTCTGAAGGTTTTAGATGGCCTTTGAGTACCCTTGAAACCTGCCTGCTGATTGTGCTGGGGATCAGCATGTTGGCAAACATACGGAGTGTGTTTTACCCACGGCCATCCCGTCGTAGGAACATCCTATTTCGTTTAATGTCAAAAATTCAGCAGTATCAGGTTCGAATCTGGTCTAGGGTTAGACGACGATATAGGAGGACCACCAGGAGATTTTCCCTGAGGCTGGACAGTTATGAGTGGCAGGGTGTGTGGGATAGTATGGGCAAGTACCTAGGCCAGTGGGCCCCTCCAGTGCTTTGGAACTTCACCACTGAACAAGTGCAACATCCGGAAAAACTAGTAAAACACTTAAACGAGGTGTGCTGTCGTCCTGGTTATACCAGAGAGGGACAAATTTTGGCAACGTGCTGGGGCTTGGCCTATGCCTACAGAGCCCTGCTCAACACTACCCAGCACCTTCAAAGGGAAAAAAATGTCTCTGGATCTGATGGCAAAGCAACAGACAACGCAGCTATGCCAACTACAAGCACAACAGCTACTCAATCCCTGACCACAACAGACAACGCAACGACTCCAACTTCAAATACAGCAGTTACACCAACCCCAGTGACAAGCACAACAGCTACTCAAACCCCGACAGCAACAGACAATGTGGCTACTCCAAGCACCGCAGCCACACCAACCCCAGTGACAAGCACAGTAGCTACTCAAACCCCGATAGCAACAGACAATATAGCTACTCCAAGCACCGCAGCTACACCAACCCCAGTGACAAGCACAGTAGCTATTCAAACCCCGACAGCAACAGACAATATGGCTACTCCAAGCACCTCAGCTACACCAACCCCAGTGACATGCACAGTAGCTACTCAAACCCCGACAGCAACAGATAATGCAGCTGTTGGTGTTACTCAACTCCCAAGCACAACAGCTGCACCAACCCCAGCAATAGACATTGCAACCACTCCAATCCTAGTGGCAGACACTGCAGCCACTCCAACCACAGTGATAAACACTGCAGCTAAACCAAATGTCCAGTTTGTGACAATGTCTGTTGCCCCTGTAAGCAAAAGCAGACGAGAGGCACAAAGAGCAACCCGCAAAGAGAAGAAAGATGAAGACCCAATGCCATTACTACATGCAACAGCATCTGAACAAGAGTTACTACTACGTGGGTCAGAGGAAGAGGAAGAAGAAGAAGAGGTCACTTCTCGACCCCGGACCTCAACTGAACTGCGGAATATGCAAAAAGATTTCACCGGTCTTCCAGGGGAGCACATTGTCACCTGGTTGCTCCGGTGCTGGGACAATGGGGCCGACGGTCATGAACTAGAAGGTAGGGAAGCCAAGCAGCTGGGATCACTTGCTAAGGAAGGAGGAATTGACAAAGCGATTGCAAGAGGGAAACGAGCCCTCAGCCTTTGGAGGCGGCTCCTGGCAGCTGTGAAGGAAAGGTTTCCCTACAAAGACGATATTACGAATCGCTCAGCCAACTGGACCACGATAGAGAAAGGCATCCAGTCCCTGAGGGAATCAGCCATTATAGAGATGATCTATCATAGGCCGGATTCCAGGAACACATCCGTAGATCCAGATGAAGTCGAATGTACACGACCCATGTGGCGGAAACTTACACGGAGTGCGCCATCATCATATGCCCACACATTGGCATCAATGACCTGGAATGACGGAGTATCACCAACAGTGGATTTCCTGATTCGTCAACTCCGAGAGTTCGAAGACAATCTCACCCCTTCCATCATTTCAGTTGTGGAAAAACTGTCCCAGGAGTTCAAACAATTGAGAGACGATTTATCCGATCTATCCAGCTCCCCACGCGTACCGACCCATGTCTCAGCTATTAACAGAAGGCGCCCTACCGCTCGAGAAAGAAAATATAGGAGGTACACGCCACGGGCCACCCTATGGTTTTACCTGCGGGATCATGGAGAAGACATGAGAAAGTGGGATGGAAAACCTACTTCAGCTCTGGAGCAACGGGTGCGTGAACTGAAGAGGAGAACAATGGTCAAGGATGATCCTCCCAGGAAAGCTGCTGCTCCAGTCTCTGGCGAGCAGTTTCCCAGATGGAGCGAAAGAGCTGATTTTACTCCAGCTCCTGTGATAAGGAATACTAATCCCTTTCTACAAGACAGAAGTGGAGAATTTTGTGATCACTATTAGAGGGGCCCTGCCTCCAGCCAGGTGGAGGAGAGGGATAATCGGGTTTACTGGACTGTGTGGATCAGATGGCCTGGCACATCAGTCCCACAGAAGTATAAGGCTCTAGTAGATACCGGTGCACAGTGTACTCTGATGCCATCAAGGTATCAAGGGGTGAAACCCATTTCTATTTCTGGAGTGACAGGAGGATCCCAAGCGTTAACTATGCTGGAAGCTGAAATCAGCCTGACTGGGAGGAAGTGGCAAAAGCACCCCATTGTAACTGGTCCAGGGGCTCCATGCATCCTTGGCATAGACTATCTCAGGAGAGGGTATTTCAAAGACCCAAAAGGGTATAGATGGGCTTTTGGTATCGCTGCCTTGGAGACAGAGGAAATTAAGCAGCTGTCCACCTTACCCGGTCTCTCAGAGGATCCTTCTGTTGTGGGGTTGCTGAAGGTCGAAGAACAACAAGTGCCAATTGCGACCACAACAGTGCACCGGCGGCAATATCGCACCAACCGAGACTCCTTGATTCCCATCCATAAGCTGATCCGCAGACTGGAGAGCCAAGGAGTGATCAGCAGGACCCGCTCACCCTTTAATAGCCCCATATGGCCAGTGCAAAAGTCTAATGGAGAGTGGAGATTAACAGTAGACTATCGTGGCCTGAACGAAGTCACACCACCATTGAGTGCTGCCGTACCGGACATGTTAGAACTTCAGTATGAACTGGAGTCAAAGGCAGCCAAGTGGTATGCCACAATTGACATTGCCAATGCATTTTTCTCAATCCCTTTGGCAGCAGAATGCAGGCCACAGTTTGCTTTCACTTGGAGGGGCGTCCAGTACACTTGGAACCGACTGCCCCAGGGGTGGAAACACAGCCCTACCATCTGCCATGGATTGATCCAGGCTGCACTGGAACAGGGGCAAGCTCCAGAACACCTGCAATACATTGATGACATCATCGTGTGGGGTGATACAGCGGAAGAAGTTTTTGAGAAAGGGAGGAAGATAATCCAAATCCTGCTGAAGGCCAGTTTTGCCATAAAACGGAATAAGGTCAAGGGACCTGCACAGGAGATTCAATTTTTGGGAATAAAATGGCAAGATGGACGCCGCCAGATCCCCACAGACGTGATCAACAAGATAACAGCAATGTCTCCACCAACTAACAAGAAAGAAACACAAGCTTTCTTAGGTGTTGTGGGGTTCTGGAGAATGCACATCCCAAATTACAGTCTGATTGTAAGCCCTCTCTACCACGTGACCCGGAAGAAGAATGATTTCAAATGGGGTCCTGAGCAACAACAAGCCTTTGAACAAATTAAACGAGAAATAGTTCATGCAGTAGCCCTTGGACCAGTCCGGGCTGGGCCAGATGTGAAAAATGTGCTCTATACCGCAGCTGGGGAGAACGGTCCTACCTGGAGCCTCTGGCAGAAAGCTCCAGGGGAGACTCAAGGTCGACCCCTTGGCTTTTGGAGTCGGGGATATAAAGGATCCGAGGCCAGCTATACTCCCACTGAAAAAGAGATACTGGCAGCCTATGAAGGGGTTCGAGCTGCCTCAGAAGTGATCGGAACTGAAGCACAGCTCCTCCTGGCACCCCGGTTGCCTGTGCTGGGCTGGATGTTCAAAGGCAGGGTCTCCTCTACACATCATGCAACTGATGCTACATGGAGTAAGTGGGCCGCACTAATTACACAACGAGCTCGAATAGGAAATCCCAGTCGTCCAGGAATTCTAGAAGTCATCATGGACTGGCCAGAGGGCAAAGATTTTGGGATGTCACCAGAAGAGGAGGTGACGCGTGCTGAAGAGGCCCCACCATATAATGAACTGTCAGAGAGTGAAAAGCAATATGCCTTGTTTACTGATGGGTCCTGCCGTATTGTGGGAAAGCATCGGAGATGGAAGGCAGCTGTGTGGAGTCCCCTGCGACAAGTTGCAGAAACTGCTGAGGGAGAGGGTGAATCGAGTCAATTTGCAGAGGTGAAAGCCATCCAGCTGGCCTTGGACATTGCTGAACAAGAAAAATGGCCAGTACTTTATCTCTATACTGACTCATGGATGGTGGCAAACGCCCTATGGGGGTGGTTGCAGCAATGGAAGCAGAGCAACTGGCAATGCAGAAGTAAACCCATCTGGGCTGCTGCATTGTGGCAAGATATCGCTGCTCGGGTGCAGAACCTGGTGGTGAAGGTACGCCACGTAGATGCTCATGTACCCAAGAGTCGGGCCACTGAGGAACACCAGAATAACCAGCAAGTGGATAAAGCTGCTAAGATTAAAGTGGCTCAGATGGACTTGGATTGGCAACATAAGGGTGAATTATTTTTAGCCTGGTGGGCCCATGACACCTCAGGCCATCAAGGCAGAGATGCAACATATAGATGGGCTCGTGATCGAGGGGTGGACTTAACGATGGACACTATTGCCCAGGTTATTCACGAATGTGAAACATGTGCTGCAATTAAGCAAGCCAAGCGGTTAAAGCCTCTCTGGTATGGAGGACGATGGCTGAAGTACAAGTATGGGGAGGCCTGGCAGATTGACTATATCACACTCCCACCAACCCGCCAGGGCAAGCGCTATGTGCTTACCATGGTGGAAGCAACCACCGGCTGGCTGGAAACATACGCTGTGTCCCATGCCACTGCCCGGAACACTATCCTGGGCCTTGAGAAACAAGTCTTGTGGCGACACGGCACCCCAGAGAGAATTGAGTCAGACAATGGGACTCATTTCCGGAACAACCTCATAGACACTTGGGCCAAAGAGCATGGCATTGAGTGGGTATATCACATCCCCTACCATGCACCAGCCTCTGGGAAAATCGAACGGTACAATGGGCTGTTAAAAACTACACTGAGAGCAATGGGTGGTGGGACTTTCAAACACTGGGATACACATTTACCAAAAGCCACCTGGTTGGTCAACACTAGGGGATCTGCCAACAGGGCTGGCCCAGCCCAATCAGAACTTTTACGTACTGTAGAGGGGGATAAAGTTCCTGTGGTGCACATAAAGAATTTGTTGGGGAAGACAGTCTGGGTTATTCCTGCTTCAGGTAAAGGCAAACCCACTCGTGGGGTTGCTTTTGCTCAGGGACCTGGATATACTTGGTGGGTAATGCGGGAGGATTGGGAAGTCCGATGTGTACCTCAAGGGGATTTGATTTTGGGGGAAAACAGACAACGAACTCAATTGTATGCTGTTGCCTGCTCTATAACACTTTTATAGCCCACCAGCTAGATATCTTCAGGTCACCAGCCATTGACCCTGACTTCCCTCCGATCATCACCTCAACAAAGAATGAATTTTGAGGAAACCAGACGAGCTCAGCAGTGACCAGACGAGTTTGGCGGTGTCATCAGCAGGCAACAACCCAACACTACGTACCGTCCCTCCTGCCCTGAAAGACTATTACAAGAGATGGAGCCTGACATCATGGACTGGATGAGTTCAGCAATTTTACAGGGATTGGTCCATGGACTAGGGAATGATATCTTTCTCTGTGTGTGGGTGTGGGTGTATATATGAGACAGGGGTGATGGTGTGCTGAGAGATGTGGGATCTGAGCATGATGTGAATGGTATGGAATAAGGGGTGGATACTGTCCTGGGTTCAGCTATAGCAGTCATTTTTCTCCTGCTTAGTAGCTGGTGCAGTGCTGTGTTTTTTAACTTTCAGCCTGGGAACAACGCTGATAACACCGATGTTTTTAGTTGTTGCTAAGTAATGTTTATTCCAAACAAGGACTTTCTCAGTCTCATGCTTTGCCAGGGAGGAGGGGAAGCCGGGAGGAAGCAGAGACAGGACACCTGACCCAAACTAGCCAAAGGGGTATTCCATACCACAGCACGTCATGCCCAGTATATAAACCGGGGGGAGTTACCCAGAAGGCCCAGATCACTGCTCGGGTCGGGCTGGGTATCGGTCGGCGGGTGGTGAGCAATTGTATCCTCTCCCCTTGTTATTTCACTAATCGTTATTATCATTGGTGGTAGCAGTAGTGGTTTTGTGTTATACCTTAGTTGCGGGACTGCTCTTATCTCAACCCGTGGGAGTTACATTCTTCCCATTCTCCTCCCCATCCCTCCGGGAGCAGGGGGAGGAAGAAGGGGGGGGGGTGCGGGCAGTGAGCGAGCGGCTGTGTGGTTCTGAGTTACCGGCTGGGCTCAAACCACGACACCTTTGTATCAGGGAGTGTCTTCCATCAGATTAAGGTAAAAATGAAGGCACAAACCTAGAAACAGCAACTAATTTTGTTTAATTTTAATTCCTGAACTCAACTTTGCAAGAACTTTGGCAAATGCATAGATAGATAGTCTGCTGCTTTATCTACTGTTAAACAGTCATATTAGCATCAACAGCTATTTCTTCAGCTGCACCAGTAAAATCCAAAGCACCACTGTAATTCAAACATAGAAATTTCAGCACAATGGATCAGCCAAAGAAAGATGTGTTGTGTTAGCATGCAGCCCCACATGATAACATAGAAATACATTTTGGCTCTGATTTTGATGAGGGCATCTGAAGTCTTTGGTAATTCAGTCAACAAAGAAAGGTAGAAAGAATGAATGATGAATGAAGATACATTTTCAATAATTTGAACAATCTGATAGCAATTATATTTTAACACAGTTGAGGAACAGAACTATCTCTTTTAACATAAATCAAGCTCTTTTTTATGCAAAACAAATCAAAATTAACCAAATCTTGCTCCCTTTAGAAATTACTAACGATGTCAGGTCAAACATGACATTTGCTGTGGGGAGGTAGAAGAAAAGGCATTGCAAAAATATTTTATAAACAGTAGCGAGGATTGGCCAATAAGCTGAAAACTGAATGAGGTTTCATTGTCATTATTTACATTGTTTTTCAACTATCTCATGATAACATAATCATTCCACAAGGTTTTTATGATCACCCTATTATATTTTCTGTTCCCCTACTTAATTTCTCTGTGGTTTAGTTCTAGTTTTTCTGGAAACCCCTTTTCTGATATTATTTTATTTCCATTTTATCTATGGGTTTATGTTGATTTTAGAGAAGGATTTCTGTAAGTACTCTTCATTTCTTTTTTTCAACAAAAATACATGGTATAATGCAACACCAAATACCTATTTGGGGGAAATCTGCAAGTAGCACAAAATGGAAGAGTAGGTTTGCTTTTTGTTTAAGTATTCACAAGTAAATGGGTTCTCTGCCTTCCATTTAGTCGGTCTGGTATTTTCCTGTTTCACATTGTGCTCTCTTTTTTGTGTGTTAATCTTTCCTTGTGACTCATGTTCATTCTATCATCTGTGTCTAATTCAATATTTTATGACAAAAAATTTTAGCCTACAGAAGCAAATACTATGGGATACCACAGAGACAACAAAAAAGGGATTTTTTAAACAGATAATAAGAAAGTTCCAAACTCTGTGTTTCTTTTAAGTGTATTCTTTGGAAGGTAAACAAGCAAAAAAGTATTATAAATTCTCTTTTTGAAGGCTCTTCCACAGGATCCATTTCCAAAATTTTTGTTTACTCTTATGAACCAGAGAAAGCATGAAATGGACAGGAAAATTGTACATCCTATGAACTCCATTGATGTGGCTTATAAATTTCTAAGTAAAATTAAAATAATATTAGCATTTTATATCCAGGTTATTCATACACACATGCCATGCTACTTTTCTCTTTGAGGCAATGACACTGATAATAGGGGTATTCTGATAGCTAAGTAATGGTTGATTGAACGAAAGGGTGGCCATATGTCTTCTGAGTGACTCTGACTCAGTAGTTTGTATCTGTTTTCCTGTGCTTCAGGGAGGATGGGATGAACTTGCATCTGTCGTTCACTGAATTAGTAATTGTAGTTGTAGTTCATCCAGAAACCCTATTGAATTGACAGTGGTTACACAATTCTTGAGTTACCTATTCTATGGATGACAGCGCACCTAACAGGCATAAAGATACCAGGGTGAGCAAGAAAAGAAATCTTCAGTTATCTGAAGTTCATACTGCGTGGGTATGGAAACTTTTAATGCAAAATGAGGTAAAAAAAAATCTGACTCTGAATGATTGCAACTAATGATTGTAACGAAAGCTTTAACTGAGAGAAAAAGGTCAAAAGACTACTTATCATGTAAGAAGAGATAAAAATGACTCAGTGTAAAGCCAACTATTGTCTGACAGACTTGCATATACTGCTCAGTACATCTTGTAAACATGCCACTTTTCATACATAATGAGTCTCACCTGTAGCAGGTCTTCTCAATAGTTTAAACAAATAAACTCAAGTTCTTATATTACATACCTGGGGTGAAGTTATTTGGGATTCATGAAACACTACTGTCTAACAAGATTATATACTTTTGACAATAGCATCTGCATCTTGTTCTGTATGGCACCAGGTCACTCCAGAAAAGACAAGGTCATTTCTTTCTTCTTTTAAACTTTTCTTGTAGAAACCTGAGCCACAGCGACAATATCTTCTATCATTCATATGATTTAACATAACGCATTCAAACTTTACGCCTTTTAAGACTTAAGTCTACATCAATTATCAAACAGCTTTACATTGTTATATATAACTTTATATAATGGACTCATAAAAATCAGAAGAAAATTAACAAAACAACTGAGCTATCCTACATTTCTTCTACATGAAAACTCCCATGTTATACATTTAAGTAACTAACTGAAACGTTTTATTAGATGAGCTGCAGAATGATACCTTGACATGTTAATACTGTGTGACAGCTCTGTAAATATGTCAGTATGTTAAATGTGGAGTGCTAATTTTCTAATTTTGTCCTTGTTTAATGACTGCTTGTTTTACTTTTTGATTGCATTGTTAGGGGTTTTTTTGTTTGGGTTTTGTCTTTTTTCATTTTGATAATTTTGAAGGCTAACATGTTTTATTCTTGTTTGGAAATATATCATATGTTAACTTACTTGACATTGTAGTAAAAATGCCTTTTTTTAAAGTTATGTTGTATTCTTTTCATTCACATGCTAAAGATGCTGAATTGTTGTGACTTATGTGTTTATGCTATGCGTCCATTTCTTTCCAATTTCCCTCCCCAGATAATGCAGTTTAATTTTACTCAAAGTCTCTGTGAGAAAAAGTTGTTTCCTCTATATTAAAAAAAAAATAAAAAAGTCTGACAATTGTTTCAGTAAGAGTGCTAAGTGAGCAGGGTCTAGAAATTTGCAGCTCTACTTTTTAAGAGCTCCATTTCTTTTTTAGAAAGTGAAAATTGACATTTCTGTAAAAATTTGTTAATGTAGAGATATGAAACTGAATTTTCTTGCTCATTGCATACATGTTGTAGCATTAAACACATAGACCTAGAATAAGGAAAGCTGCCACTTTTGCTTTCAATGTTTCTTATTAGGCCTAGGCAGATTGGAAGAAAGGGAATAGCTTAATTTGAATAAAAACAGATCAAGAAGACTACTCTGAAAGGACTAACAAAAGAACTAGGAAAGCCAGAGGCAGAGGCTGTCAAGAGGAAAAGACAGCACCTGAAAACAGTGAAAAAACAGCCATGGGGAAGAGCTGATGATAAAAGAAGGAAAAGAAACTGTGAGGGAGAGATGCCACCAAGCTCTCCATACAGCTATTGGTACCAGACTGACACTGGCTTGAGCCCTTTTCTTAGCAGAGTTCCTTCCAGAACCTATCAAAATGCAGAAGCAGCAGACTGAAATAAAAGATATCAATTCTCACTTCTATTTCCATTCAAAACCTTTGGATTTAGCCAGAGGATGCAGTATCTATTCTTCTGCACTTTTGTGATTCCACACCTACAAATCACTGCAGCTGTACTGTAGAGACAGATTTGAGACTAATTTGGAATAATAGAGAAACAACTACAAAACCCAATCAAAAATATTGCACTTTCATACACTCTACACCAGGACTGGCCTGTAAAGGTTTGGTTTATTGGTGACCTTACCTAACCTGTGCTACCTAGCATCTAACGCCCCTGTTGAGAGGTGACTCAAAGAAAGACCAAACAATAATTACATATTTCTATATTAGCTAATGACAGATTCATCAAAGAGAAATGTATTTTTAAAGATTAAAATGGAGGCACATACTCTGCACAGGATTAAGAAAAAGTCTTATATTTACAGGCTGTCAGTAAGTATTCCAGTGAGGTACTGGACTTCCTCCATTCCACAGACTCTGGCCTCACCTTGTCACTGAATTAAAATGTTAATATCCTGTCAGCAGTTTTCTTCAGATTCACCTGGGCAGCAACAGCGAAGGGGAGGAAGACAGAGGAGACAAAGGAAAAAAACTATTGCACAAACTCAGACTATCATAGCTAGGTTTTTTTATTAAATCTATGAACAATATCACGGCTTTCTCCAGATTTACGGACCTTCTTATTTCGTGTTTGACTAACAGAAATTCTGAAATCGCCTACATGAGCTACCATGACTTTACAAGTAGGGATAACTAGTTGAGAAAGATGTTCTTTTTTTCATTTTGTTGTTAGATGTAGACATATCTTCAGCAGGCAAATTAACACTAGCTGTCTACAAAATAAAATGCCTGCTGTATAAAAATAAATAACATCTGAGTTGTCCTCCTTATCCTGTCACAGAAAGTGATGCCATACTTGAAATAGAAACTGAAAAAATGGGATTTTCTCAAAAGGACAGGAATGGTAGGTCAATTTAAAAAACAAACAAAATAACAACTGTAAATAGGAAATTATTCATGTGAGGTTTATGATTTTTAGTAAGCTTGGATAACTTTTAAGTCTTTAAGATGATGGAAAATACGCTGATTTTGAGACTACGCCAAGCAGACCTGCTCACTGCTTCAGACACTTATTCCACATCCACCAGATTTAAAGATGATTAAGAGACAAACGCCATTGTCCTGCAATTATGAAACATGATCAGAAGGCAGATGACTGCCATGGGTTTATATAATTAGACCTACATGCTCAACCACTGTCTGCAGCAATGACATGAAAGGAGAGAAACTATTAGCCACTTTGTACCGCTTGTTTTTGTGTGGTCCTTGGGAAAGGACTCTTTATTCTGCTCTTGTTCTAAAAGTAAGCCATGAAACGCAGCAGAAGATGGAGTCTGAAACATGTCCCTCTCTTCCATCATCCAGAAATCCCACATGCGAAGTAATGCAAAACTAACAAACATTTTGTTTTGTAACGGACACCCTAAACCATATAAAATTAGTCATGAGGTACAGTCAACAAAGAAAACCAATCTAATCTAGAACACCACCACAGGAAATAAGAAGATATAGTGTGAAGACAACTGAAGGTATTTTGATGAGAGGATAAATATAAAATCACAGGGAAAATCATCTATTTTCATGGGTTTCCTGGTAGAAGTGTATTTTCTGTCCCAGTAATCTAGGCTTAGCCTGTATTCTTCATAACCAGACAAGCCTGGAGATCAAAACAAACAAAAAAGAAAGAAAAAGAAAATGTGCGCACCTTCTGTGGAATGTTTTTACAGTTATTCTCTATACTTTTCCAGTTTAGCCATCTTGATGTCTTCTGGCCTACCTAGGAACACCTACAGAGATTTATTCTTTTGTTTAATCAACAGCAAACTGCTAAAGAAATACAATAGCTGAAATAAATCTCAGGTCTGCAATCTGCTAAAGACTCCCAGAGATTCACAAAGTCTATTTATTAGAATATAATTACTACTGTTCATGTAAATGAACAATTTATTATAATCAAACCAAAAATGGAATAATATAAGGCAAAAGCCAAAAGTCCCATATTGGTCATACTAAAAAAATTAAAATACCAAATACTTCACTTGACTGGCATGCAGCCCAGTGAAAGGAACAACCTGTCAAATAAGCAATGATCCCCAATTACCACAGGCTCATATGAGGAGACTGTTTCAGAATATGTTCATTTTATTTTCAGAATTGCTATAATATGACCATTGTGCCAAACATTAAAACACTGTTTTCTGATTATATAAATGTGAAATTAAGTCACTGAGCTACCATAATGGAACAGAAAAACACCCACCCTGATATGAGCAAAAGCACCACCAGCACAAACGATCTCTGTGCAAGGAGCAAGTAACACTTTACATGTGGCAACTGCTCCACGTAGGCCATTAGGTAACTACCATATCTAAAGATAAGGCATATGATTTTGTCTCCCCTTTTGACCTCTGCAAATTTTTGATACCATTATGTAGATACTTCTAAAACAAAATGAAAACACTTTATGTCCTAAAGTATCATAAAAATCAAAATAACCAAAGCAAAAGCCAGTTTCCAGGAATAAAATGAGTAGGTCCCTAGAAAGCATAGTTTCAAATGCAAAATGTACAATCTTCCTTTTAATCTTGATTGCACCTGCAGCTATTCTGCTGGAAATACAATATGATCTTTCCCTGTTTTATCTTTTTCTTGCAAGCATACCTTTAATTTCATTCCTTTCCTCCTTTTAGTGTCAAACAGTTTTTCTGCCATGCAAGTACCAACGGCTTCATTATACTTGATTGTTTAAAACTCCTTTGGATGCAGAATCTGACAACTTTTTCTATAGTCTTATCTGACAGAAATGGTAAAAGTAGGATCAGGATGGGCATATAGAAAATCTAGCACTTGAGTAGCTATGGAGATTTGCTTCAATATTTCTGTTCTGTGGACTCTTTTTTCTTTTTTTTCAGGATGCCAAGTCTTCACCTATGTCTTTCATTTTCTTCAATTTATTTATTAGCTTTCTAGATTAATGCTGTACTCTAACTTACGCCTGAGATTCTATAAAGAAGATGACCAGAACTCAACAGTTCATTTCCAAATAGTAACTTGCTATTCCTAAGAGACTCTGCAGTTTCATTGAACAGCACCAGAGGTGCCTTAGTGCTTTAGCTACGGATGTGCTAGGGGCCAACTGTTTACAGCTCTATACCCATTCACCAAGCTGCTGTGGCCATGTTCTTCCAGAGCCACTGTGCTAGTTATCACATGTATTCCCATGCTGTTTTCTTGATGCAAATGCTCTCATGGGCTTACACCTGAAATGATAGAATCAGCTAGGTTGGAAAATACTTTTAAGATCATCAAGTCCAACCTCTACCCCATGACTGCCAAGTCCACCAGTAAACCATGCCATTATGGGCCTCATCTTCGTGGGTTTTGGGAAGCAATTGTCATTGGCATGAGAAATGCCTTTTTCTCTTATTTCTCACTTGTCAGATTTCAGAGTAGGCCAGATACAGAGCACAACAAAGCAGATTAGCCAATGAAATACTTGAAAGATACTATCCAATATTTCATGTGGACAGACACTGAACAGCCAATGAACATGCAACACTGATGTCTAATTAGCATGCTCCAACCAGCATTAATAACGTCACACGTAGGAACAAACAACCGGATGTTTGAAGACATCCTAAAGAAAAGTATGCAGTATTAGGAGAAAAGCAAGGCAAAACTGTCAGCAGCATCACGCATACTTCCTGTACTGCACTGGAGAAACCTGCCCCCTTGCTGGAGGAGGACACTTTGTCTGGGACACCCACTGCTGTTTTTTTCAGCCAACTACTGTAGAGATTTTTCCATTTCTCATTCATTTCTTCTGTAATTTTCCTCTAAAATTAACTTTCTTTGCTACAGTCAATGTATTAACAACTATGGATCCTAGTATAAAAATCTTCATGCATGTGAAGCTATCTTGCCCTCCTTTAGGCAATAGCTACTTTCTTCATGTGAGCCAATAGCTGTCATTCTTTACCATTTGCTGCCAAATACAAATATCAAGTTTATCCTTTTTAGCCATAGAACTACCTATATTTCAGTGCTGTTAAACTATTCTTACCTTGGGAGTGATTGTTACCTTAAGGCACTGTTTTAAATGCAGACACAATCTCTTTCACATTTTATTTCTCAGCCAACTAAAACAATTATGAAACTAGTGTTCAATGTTACTTTAAATGTCATTGTTCCTAGATCTAACTCAATTTTTGTTTTTAAAAACTCATACAGAAATGCGATTAAAACATCATATTTTCCTCTAAAGTAATTCATCAGAATTATTCTAAATAATATTCTAAAATAATTCAATCAGAATTCATCATGCTATCTACCATGGACTTGACTCTTCAATACCTTGCATGAGCAGCAGACACCATTAGTCTTCACCCCTAAGACATTTCATAAATTAACAGACGATCTTTATCTCTAGATGCTGGAAAAGTGAACTTTCTACTTTTAACTGGTCAGTAGTAGTATGGGACTCTACTTTGAAAGGCACAGAGGCACCCATCTGCCGGCCTGATCCAGTCTCTTGCCTGCCGGGAGCTCAGATCAGGGATGTTGCTGAGAGGCTGCCTGCTCTAGTAAGTCCTGCTGACTATTACCCCTATCTAGTGGCCCATGTGGGTGCTAGAGATATAGATAGCAGTAGCCTGGAGAACATTAAGAAGGACTACAGAGCCCTGGGAGAGGTGGTTAGAGGCTCTGGAGCTCAGATAGTTTTTTCGTTGATTCTCCATGACAAAGGGGAGGACCTTAAAAAAGCTAGGCGTGTTTGGCAGGTTAATAAATGGTTGGAATGGTGGTGCCATAGTTAGGGGTTTGGCTATTTAGGACATGGGGCTCCATTTGGCAGGCCAGGTATACTGGAGGCTGGTGGAGCTGGTCTGAGAAAGAAGGGGAAGAGCTGTTTTGGTAGGAGGCTTGCCAGGCTGGTCAAGAAAGCTTTAAACTAGGTGTGTTGGGGGAGGGGAGCATTGATCCATCCCAACACTCCTGGTCAGTTGCGAGCACCTGTAATAAGTGCTTGGAGTGATGTAGAGATGTTCCAGCTGCTCCAGCCATTGAGTCAGCTTCATTTGGAGCTCAGCTCAGATGCCTCTATACAAACGCCCGTAGTATGGGAAACAAGAAAGAGGAATTAGAGATGTGTGCACGGCTATGGGGATATGATGTCATTGGCAAGTGGGATGGCTCCTGTGACTGGAGTGTTGGAATGGAAGGTTACAGGCTGTTTAGAAAAGACAGGCCAGGCAGACGGGGAGGGGGCGTTGCTATTTATGTCAGTGGTAGGCTAGAGAGTGTGGAACTCTGTCTGGGGACAGGTGATGAGTTAACAGTGTTTGTGAGTCAGGATCAAAGGGATAACAGCAATGGGGGACATTACAGTGAGGATCTGTTACAGGCTGCCTGATCAAGAGGACTCTGTGGATGAAGCGCTCTACAGACAGATACAAGCAGCCTCACGCTCGCAGGCTCTTGTCCTCATGGGGGACTTCAACCATCCTGACATCTGTTGGAGGGACGGTACGGCCTGGCAGAAGCAATCCAGGAGGTTCCTTGATTGTGTGGAAGACAACTTCCTCTTTCAAGCAATAGAGGAGCCGACAAGGAGAGGTGCCATGCTGGACCTCGTGCTCACCAACAGGGAGGGTGTGGTTGGAAATGTGACACTCCAGGGCAACCTTGGCTGTAGTGATCATGAGATAGTTGAGTTTGAGATCCTCAGGATAGTGAGAAGAGCATGCAGCAAGCTCACTGCCCTGGACTTCAAGAAAGCAGACTTTGGCCTCTTCGGGAACCTGCTTAGTAAGGTTCCATGGGATATAGTTCTAGAGGGCAGGGGGGCCCAAGACTGCTGGTCGATATTCAAGGATCACCTGCTATCTGCTCAGGAGTGCTGCATCCCAACTAGAAGAAAGTGCAGCAGGAGGGCCAGGAGACCTCCATGGATGGAAAAGGAGCTGCTGAGGAAACTTAGAGGGAAAAAAGAAGCTTATAGAAGGTGGAAGCGAGGACAGGCGGCCTGGGAAGAATATAGGAGCATTCCTGGGGAAGCTGGGGACCAAGTTAGGAAAGCTAAGGCCCAGCTAGAATTAAGTTTGGCAAGGGATGTGAAAGATAACAGGAATGGATTCTATAGATACGTGGCAAATAAAAGACAGACTAGGGACAACGTGGGCCCTCTCCGGAAGCTATCGAGAGAATTGACTACCATGGATTTGGAGAAGGCTGAGGTTCTTAATGACTTCTTTGCCTCAGTCTTCACTAGCAAATACTCTGACCACACCACGAAAGTCTTGGAAAGCAAATGCAGGGACTGTGAGAACGAAGACCTTAGGCCCACTGTAGGAGAGGATCAGGTTCGAGACCACCTTAAGAACCTGAACATGCATAAGTCCATGGGACCTGATGAAATCCATCCACGGGTCCTGAAGGAGCTGGCGAATGAAGTTGCTAAACCACTGTCCATCATATTTGAAAAATCGTGGCAGTCAGTCAGGTGAAGTTCCTGATGACTGGAAGAAGGGTAATATAACCCCCATTTTCAAGAAGGGGAAGGCAGAAGACCCAGGGAACTACAGACCAGTCAGTCTCACCTCTGTGCCTGGCAAAATCTTGGAGCAGATTCTCCTGGAAAACATGTTAAGGCACATGAAAAACAACGAGGTGGTTGGTGACAGCCAGCATGGCTTCACGAAGGGGAAATCCTGCCTGACCAATTTGGTGGCCTTCTATGATGGAGCCACGGAATGGACGGACAGGGGCGGAGCAGTTGACATCATCTACCAGGACATGTGCAAAGCATTCGACACTGTCCCGCAAGACATCCTTGTCTCTAAATTGGAGAGACATCAATTTGATAGATGGACCACTCGGTGGATAAAAAACTGGCTCGATGGCCGCACACAAAGAGTTGTGGTAAATGGCTCGATGTCCAGTTGGAAACCTGTAACGAGTGGTGTCCCTCAGGGATCAGTGTTGGGACCAGTCCTGTTCAACATCTTTGTCGGCGACATGGACGGTGGGATCGAGTGCGCCTTCAGCAAGTTTGCTGATGGCACCAAGTTGTGTGGTTTGGTTGATACGCTGGAGGGAAGGGATGCCATCCAGAGGGACATGACACACTTGTGAGGTGGGCCGATGCCAGCCTTATGAAGTTTAACCAAGCCAAGTGTAAGGTCCTACACCTGGGTCGGGGCAACCCCAGGCACTGCTACAGGTTGGGCAGAGAAGAGATTCAGAGCAGCCCTGCGGAGAAGGACTTGGGGGTGTTGGTTGATGAGAAGCTGAACATGAGCCGGCAGTGTGCGCTTGCAGCCCAGAAAGACAACCGTATACTGGGCTGCATCAAAAGAAGCGTGACCAGCAGGTCGAAGGAGGTGATCCTGCCCCTCTACTCTGCTCTTGTCAGACCTCACTTGGAGTGTTTTGTACAGTTCTGGTGTCCTCAACATGAAAAGGACATGGAGCTGTTGGAGCGAGTCCAGAGGAGGGCCACGAGGATGATAAGAGGGCTGGAGCACCTCCCGTATGAAGACAGGCTGAGAGAGTTGGGGCTGTTCAGCCTGGAGAAGAGAAGGCTGTGCGGAGACCTCATAGTAGCCTTCCAGTATCTGAAGGGGGCCTACAAGGATGCTGGGGAGGGACTCTTCCTTAGGGACTGTAGTGGTAGGACAAGGGGTAATGGGTTCAAACTTCAACAGAGGAAGTTTAGATTAGATATAAGGAAGAAGTTCTTTATAGCGAGGGTGCTGAAGCACTGGAATGGATTGCCCAGGGAGGTTGTGGATGCTCCATCCCTGACGGTGTTCAAGGCCAGGTTGGACAGAGCCTTGGGCCACATGGTTTAGGGCGAGGTGTCCCTGCCCACGGCAGGGGGGTTGGAACTAGATGATCTTAAGGTCCTTTCCAACCCTTACTATTCTATGATTCTAACATCAAAAGTTAGAAGGATGCTCCTTCGTACTGCAAGAGCTTGTTGGTGTATCAAGCTATAAATTGTAGAGCTTGAAGGAAAATACAAGGTTTGGAATGTGTTTATAGCTTCACATCAAAGAAAGACAGTGAATGTTGTACGAACTCAGCCAACAACTGAGCTAGCATATGGACTGGAACAGTTTTCAAAAACAGATTGCAAACCACTGAAAACACCAAATCTAAAGGCAAAAAGTGTCATCAGACTTGATTTTTTTCCTACCTTCTAATGTGTTTAAGGAAACAGAACAAATGGGTGGAAATCAGAAACACAGGTGTGAATCAGAAATTACTGCAAAAGCATTTTGATATGTAGTACTGATGTTTCTCTAGAAGTTTGAGTACTTTAATTCATTGTTTGCAAGCACAAATGGATGAACACATGATATCCATCCTGTGGTTTATCAGCGTAAAATTTCCTGGTAGAACTTTGAGTCTTTAAGTACATATTGACATCTACTACCACTCCTTTTGCCCACTCCACAGGACTTCTTCAGTGCTCACCACAGCTACACTGCCAGGTAATAATTTCAGTTCCTGGCAGAGTTACAACAAAGGCAGAGTTACAACTAAAGCTTACAAATCACTAATTCATTTTCTCCCTCACCTACATCACTATTTTCCTCTCTCATCATTCCTCCCTCCCTCCCCCTCTCCCACTCTCTCTCTCTCTTTCAAATGCACAATAAAATATTCTGGAAACATTTATTAGCTTTTTTTAATACTGCAATTGCTGTTTATGGCAAAAATAATCATAAATGCCTAGTTAATAGCTATGCAACATCTTTGCTTTTTCTGCTCTGCAGAAAAAGCAAGACTTTGTCAAACTATCGGACACATGCAAGTTGGTTTCAGTGATCCAGGTCCGTATGAAAACTCCAAATGCGCAGTTAATTTCAGCTGTTCCTACTGTGCTGTCAGTACATTTCATCCCAAATGGAAGATATTTTTCCTGCTGTGTTCCTGGCAGGACACATGCATTCCTCAGATGCTTTGTTCCCTGCTTCTTTAAAAGGCAACTGTCATCATAAACAGTGAGCAACCCCATCTCTGCTTCTGAGAGATGACTATGCTTCATCAGTAAGGTGCAGTAAAGATAGAATTAGCATCTGATGTCTTTCCACAGAAAATGTATGAAAAAAGGATAGTTTCCACCCCTGCAAACAAACCACATGGACTGTCACAGTGCTGTCAGTGTGGATGAAATTGCTTGGATTAGTCTGGGAAAAGGGAAAAACAACACTCCATTCTTCTGATAATTGCATTATATTTCTATTTTTGTATTATAATAAGATTCTTTTAAAATGGCGAATTAAAAAAAAACACCCAGAAAAGGATGTCTTAAAAGGATATTTTGGATATTTATTTATTTCAAAAATCTTGGTTGTAATACATACTCCAAAGATCTTCTCAGAAAAGTTTCTGCTTCCTAGAAACCAGTGAAAGCTAGTAGATACTTCACTGTTTGACCCCGGACTGACTTGTGGCCCTATTCTCAATAAATATCTCTATGTATTCTGAAACCGATGCACACTCTTCACATTCTGTGGACATGAAAGCAAAAAGATTAGATAACTGAAACTACTATTGCATATTGCATCTTCTACAAGTAACTTAAGAGGAAAGAAGGTGTTATTGGTATGGGGAATTATGATCTGTGAATACAAGAGCCATCCATCTATGTGCAGTGCAGCAGCAGGAAAATAAGCTTATCAGCTCTCAGATATTCAGTAGATGATTAAGATATTATAAAAGTACCTATTTTATAAATTATAAATAATCTTATTTTATAATTCATGGCTAATTATTTTCTTCACAAATCCGTTCTCTGCTTCTGCCCCATTCTTTTCAAGAACTCCAGTGTCCTTTATAATTCAAAGTTTTTGCAAATTAGATACTGGGTTTTATTCCTTTTTCCAATTTTGCCTTACACAACATTTAATCCAAATCCCACTTTTTAAGGGCTCGTATAAAGCTCTGTGCATTTAAATCAAGCCTAAAGATATTCATAGAAAATTATTCTGGCTGCCTGTATACCTCAGCACCAAAGTATGCACACCTCCACACCTTTCCCAAAAGCATAGTTTAGCCAGTCAAATAGCCCTGAACATCCCATCTTGCACAAAAGCTAACATCTCCACTTTCAGGATCTTCTAATGCTGTCCATATCATCTCCTATCCTCCTGCCCAAGCATATTCTTGTATGCCAACCTATAAATCATATTTGCAAAAGCTATGCTGCTACATCAAAGGATCCAAGCTCAGCATGGTTAACAATCTCCAGGTGACAGCACAATGGCGTTGTTCTATGTTGTCCAACAATTTATCTCTCTTGCTCCTCCCTCTGCCAGCGATGCACTTTCCAGTCCTCTGAGAAGTGCCATGCATGCTCTAAGATGTCATATCACTGATAAATAATAGCTATATCATCTATGTATCTCTAACTTCTCTAATATCTATATTTATTAAAATAAAAAATATACATCTACCACTATTCATTTTAATTGCCTGTCATTTACTTTTCTTTAAAACTGATTCTACAAAATGCTGTTATTATGAACTTCTATAGGCCACTTCATTCAACCTATCATCTCAGGTGCCCGAAGTAACACTACTGCACTTCAGTGTGTCTGTTGCCATTCATCTAAGAGGTTAAACATAAATAATATGAATTTTTCCTCTGTTCTTTAGTAGTTTAGCCCACCAGTAGTCTAAATATTTTACTACACATCTTCAGTAATAATCGTAAGTTTGTAATGCTGTGGTAGTTTGACTTCAGCTGGCTGCCAGGTGTCCACCAAGCTGCTTTATCACTCCCCCTTCTCAACAGGACAGGGGGAGAAAACATGACAAAGTCTCATGGTTCAAGATAAGGTCAGGGAACTCACCCAGCAATTGGTGTCATAGGCAAAATAGACTCAGGGAAATGAATTTAATTTATTGCAAATCAAGTTAGAGTAGGTTAATGAGAAATAAGAACAAAATTTAAAACACCTTCTCCCCACCCCTCCCATCACATCTTCACTCCCACTTCTCTGCCTCCCCACACTCAAGTAGCACAGGGGGATGGGGAATGGGGGTTGCAGTCAGTTCATTACATGTTGTCTCTGCCACTCGCTTCCCAAGCTCTTTCCCTGTTCCAGTGTGGGGTGCTACCCATAGGAGACAGTCCTTCATGAACTTCTCCAATGTTAGTCCTTCCCAGAGGCTGTTCTTCTTCACAAACTGTTCCAGCATAGGTCCTTTCCCTGGAGAGCATGGGGAGCTCCTAGGAGGAACATTGCCAGCAGGCTGAGGGAGGAAATCCTTCCTCTCTGTTCAGCTGTGCTGAGACGCATCTAGAGTGCTGTATTTTGTTCTGGGCTTCCCAGTGCAAGGGAGACATGCACTCACTGGAGCTGCTCCGTTGAAAGGATGCAAAGATGATGAAAGGACTGGAGCATCTCTCCTGCAAGGACTGGCTGAGAGAGCTGGGACTCTTCTGGCTGGAGAAAAAAAGGCTCAGGGGGATCTTATCCATATGTATAAATGCTTAATCAAGGAAGTAAAGACAGTGGAGCCAACATGGTGTTTAGTGAGGACAAGAGACAATAGTGAAATGCAGAAAATTACGTTTAAAAATAAGAAAAATGTTTTTAACTGGGAGGGTGGTCAAGCAGTGGAACAAGCTTACCCATAGAGTTTGTCGAGTTTCCATCTATGGAGCTATTCAAAACCTAGCTGGACAGAGCCCTAAGCTTTAGCTGACTCTGCTTGATCGGGTGGGGGTTGGACAAGGTCACCTACAGTGGTGCCCTTCTAGCCTTTGTGATTATGTGAAAGCAAAGTTTAAACCAATCACCTAAGAAATAAACAGATGGAACAGGAATAGCAAAGGAATTGTTGATACCTTCTTTATACGTACAAGCGTCTGTACGAGCTTTACCTGATTTGCTTTAGCCCTGGGAGCGTTTGATGTAACAATAGTTACAGTGTCCATGCTCACAAACTCTATTTTTTTAGTACAGATGAATATTTGAATTTTTATATTCCTGACTGGACTATGTGTTTATCTTTTAGAAAAATCTGCACTAATATTTATAAAGGTTTGAATGTAATATATCAAATGCTGCCTTCTGAAATATGTTGGCTTGGGTTTTGTGCACATGAACGGGAAGGAGATCAGTACAGGCAGATCAAAGATAAAGGACCCTCTGTTTCCACAATAAACATCATAAATGATGAGGATCTGGAAAATTCAGAGAACAGAAACTGAAAGCAAGGCCTCGAAAAAAACAGTCAGAAAATCAAGTTCACCTAAGCTTCAACAGGAGGTAATGAGAGTCTGATCTGAAAATCAGGTAGGTAAAACTATCAGTTAAAGCCTTCAATCCTAATTACAGTTAGAATTTGAAGATGTAGAGACCTCTCTTATAGACTATCTGTAGGTAAACAAGTAAATTATTAACAATTTTACATTTATGGACAGAGCTAAGAAACAGCCATTCTAGCCAAGGCATACATAGTGCTTTCTTTTTGGGTATCATCTGTGACATTTCAGATAAACATAGCTCTACCTCAAATTATGAAAGACTATCAATTGTGTGTCATCATCCTTGAGTCTATGCAATTCACATTTTGTACATTATATGGCAGAAGTAGCTAAAATTTCAGCTAATTCATTTTTATCGTCAAAACAATAATCTTCCTTCACTCTTTTCCCTTACTTAAATTTCTTCTTACTAATTTTGCATTATTACAATTAGTATTTCTCTCTCATAACACTTCCTCACACTGACAGGAGTATCACATATGTATCTTCCTATCTCCTCTTCTCCTGCCTGTACTGCAGTAACAGCCACCAATCTCTCTTGAAGCTTTCTTCACCTGTGTACACCCACCAACTGAATTGCTGTTGAAGGCATAGATTTCATTCTATCCCATTTTCATTTTCCTGCAGGAAGAAAGAACAGTGTGTGAGGAAAGATGTTTCTTCCTCCTTTTTTTCTGTTTTCTGGGAAGAATTACTATTAATCTTCCATTCACTTTCATATTAAAAGAGATGCTAATTAATGTTAACATCCCTGAATATCCACAGAGACAGGACTCTCCCAAACCACATGGTGACATCTTCTACGTTTTGCCCGTCAGCTGCTCACTAGCAACTTTCATTGATGCACTGTCTGAAAGTGGACCTAATGAAGCAAATGAGAGAGTACACTTAATGGGAAAAGGAAGTCAAAAATTAAGTCTTGGGACTCTGTCCTTAGCTCTTCTGAGACCAATATCAGGACAAAAAACTTTCATCAACGAATAGGACCACTTTAAAGCCCATCATTCCTTAAGCAAAATCAAACACAGCTCTGCAGCATGGCAAATCCTCAGAAGACATCTTATACCACATGAGCAACTTTTCCCCTGACAACGCTCAGAGATACAGTAAAATAAGCAGTGTCTATATTAACATGATCAAGAAATTAAACATATGCCAATTAGATGTAAGTCTTGCTAAATAATAAAAATGTTCCATAAATGTGGAACATAAGCATAAGTACAGGTAAAAATAAAGGAATGCAAGAAGAGCTATCGTTGGAGAATTTAATAATAATGCAGATGGTCCTTTGGCTTATAGAGCCCATTTATTTGCTAATGGCATTGTCTGACGTGTTTTGCTTGGAGATACTGGAGCAATTGATGTAGTTGTAGTAGAATGGAGAGGAAGTTTTACTTTCTTCTCTGGAACTAAATTCCAAGGGTCTGACTAAGACCTTGACTTTTTTTAAGCTTTCTACCTGGTAGCAGAGAGTGTTATTTGAATATCAAATCTGATTACACACAAGGCACTACTGTAAAACTGACTGCCATTAAAAATATTTACACTTGAGATTTTTAGGAATAAATTGGTGAAAGACAAGTGAACTTTTAAATTCAATATAGTTTTTAAGGTTAAAGTTTTAGAGAATTTTCTGTAAGAAATAAACAAACCTGCCTTCTCTACTGCTACTTCCGTGTGAGAGCCAGAACTTCAATACATTTTTCCTCATTGCCACCATGGTAACATCTTGGGTTCAACATGGTATTAGGGAAGTTTGCACTCACAGATATAATCTGTATTTAAGACAGCTTGCCTGTGGTTTCTGTCTTACTCTAACTTTGCTAAAGCATCCATCTAAACTTAAAAAATGCTTTCCATAACTAGTCAACAACTATTACACTATCAATTATTTACCAATTTTTTTCATATTGCATCATTTTCATTTATAACAACATTTATTTTGAAAAAAATAAAACTATCTTATATAAGAGCTAGTTTACTAGCTTGCTTTCTCAGATTTTTTTAAGATTTTCTCCCATGCACCTAATTTTAACTTGTTTCTTTCAGATGCAACACAAAAATCCCAATCAATCTCATTTTCATTGTAACTTTTACCAATTATTTTCACTTTTGGACTAAGGACAGATAAAGGTTTCCCATAAACTCAATAATCTGACATTCCCCACACCCAAATTATTTTACTCTCAGTTGTTCTCCTGAGGTCCACAAGAAGTTTCAGAGACTGTACTATGCTCCACTACCACAGAGAAGCAGGCTAAAGGGGCAGTTGGCTGAAATTAGAATCAAAGTCATAAAAGCTAAAGGAAATTTTAGGTTAAGGCTACCTTAGTAAAATATAAAATATCGTATTTTTAGAAGTCAGTGTAAGGCTTTTAGAAGCACAATTTCAAATACATTAACTCTTAACTTCTACTAACAATATATTTTAGAGAACTCAGTTTCAAAAACTCTGTTCTTTGCAAAAATTACGCCAATAACCAGGCTGGTTAGCTTTTCAGAACACAGCTTAATATCTAGTGAGTGAAAAACAAAAATCAAAGAAAGATACACTGAAATTTCCAGATAATAGCAAAAAACTGTAATCACATCTGTAATCAAAAAAAGCCAGTCTTCCATCCTCATAGACTGTCTCCAAGGTTGATCAGTATGTGATACTTCTTAGGGAGGTGGATTAAAAACACTGAGTGTACTTTTGTTTGGAAATTTTACAGTAACATCTAAAAAGGCATACTGTCTTACCTTATAAATATTAAAGCCAGGTCCAAAGACACACTCTTTAAGCCAACACTTTTTAACAGAAGACAACACGAAGACTCTTGAATTGAGTTCAAGCCCCATTATTTTCTTATTGTAGATAGTAGGCCACAGTTTTGTGACAAGCATCCGTTGAAAGATTATTTTGGTTTGCTTCATTTACCCTTGAATTTAATTTTCTTTAACTGTATATGTTACACCTAATGTAATTTTTCCGAGCATACAACAAGGCTGAATAGTGGGAATTTTCTACTTGCACTACATGTGTTTAACAATGTATGTGTTTAACAGTAGTCCACTGTATGTAGACTTCTATACAAACCTGGTTTTATGCTGGGCAGGACCACCACCTGCCATCTCTTCTGATTTCAAAAAGCCTCTTACTTCATAGCCTATATTCCTTACATATTGTCGTACTTTAATCCTCACTCAACAAAATACCAATGATGTTTTTGTGAATTTGTATATTGACTGCCACCACTGCAATTACAAATGCACGTAAACCTGCCTTATGACTGACAGCACCCTGACTCATACAGTTTTCACCATGTATTTTTTAAATTTCATTCTTTCATCAATGTGCTGGAGGACTGAGGTGAGTTTTGCTTTGGATGCAGTCCACTGTTCTGGCCACTTTCCTTCCCTTCACTTGCAGCTTTCACAAATAACAACAGGCATCAAAGATCTGCATCACAACATGGTCCTAAAAGGTTATGCTCATTGCTGCACTGAAGTATGCCATTACAGAATCGGTATTTAATTGGCAGGATTCACCTGTTGGTTTTATTCATTCTCTTCAGCCCCCTGTCATCTTTAAGGAGTGACCAAGTACATCTATAATAGGCATATCTGAGATTAAATGAAGACAGAACAGCTCTATGGCATGACTGTAAGAGGAACGTATAACCGTAACATTCAAGGTCATGAGTTCAAAAGCAAAAAAGGAATTACAGACCTGGATAAAAATGTCCATTAATTGCAAGATTCAAACAGATAAGCAAACAAATGAACACATAATGTCAAAGAGAAAAGGGAGATATGGGATTTTGACCCTAAGCACCTGTACTTGTTCTGCACAAATATCCCATACTTTTTACATATCTGCAGCATTACATCAGAATACAGTGGAACCATGAGGATATTCATTCAAGGTGCATCTTAGCTGAAAGCAACAACTTCATATGAACACGCACAGAGGTGCACGTGATTTTGTAGACTCATAATGGTGATTGGCAACACAGTTGCCCAGCACAGAGGTAGTTGGGTTTTTTGTATGTATGTTCACTACTGGTACTTCTAGATAAAGACTGTCAACTATACAAAGAAAGAAAATTAGTTCTCTAAAGCATAGGCATATATAGCCAAATTTGAGAGTTGCAAAGTATTTCTGGAAAGAAGAAAAATATATCACAGATCTATTTGCTCAACCTTCTCTTGTGAAGTGAGGTTAACAAAGGGAATTGAAGTGTGCCAGAAACAAAATGTGAGGAATTAGGTTAATTTGGCATTTGAGATTAACTCCAGAAACACCAACATCAACAAGAAAAATCAAATGTCCAAGGTCAGCAAATCTATACATTTACATGTTTGCTGGTTATCGTCAAGTGACACGTTGACCTTTTTAGTACAACAAATTGTCTGATTTCATTTCAGGAAATAGGGGCTTGGCAGTTGAAAGCTCACAGTGTTTGGTAATTTGTTAGAAAAGACGTTTTATTTCACCAGGAAAATATCTGTGAAATATAGAAATCAATAAAAGATTTGGGTTTTTAAATTAGTATGATGGAAATATTAAGATGATGGATAACTAATATGATGGAAAACCTGGAAAGTTTTGTTTCTTTGTCATAGGAGTTTACAACAGAATTCAGGTCTCAGATGCATTTGGGAAAATTATATGATGTACAAAAGCAAAGCCAGGACTACAAATCTTTAATATCAAAGCTCAGATAAATATATTCATCAGCTTTTAAAAGTTGCAGATATGCAAGCCGTTTTGATAGAGTCACTAGGAAAGGAGACTTGGTACTATTTTACTGAATTCAAAACATCTAAGATGCCCAAATCACCTACAAGTTTAAAACACACCATTTACCACCATGTTGCACCTTTCGGCACCTGCATCTATTAAGTCTTTTTTGTTTAATGAGGTATGTCACACAAATTAAACTTCTTGTGTCCTTGACCCCAAGTGGCAGCTGAAGTTCTAAGAAGCAAAGGAAATATAAAGCTATTTATGGGCTGGGAAAGAAATTATAGTATCATTACATAAATCAATGATATTATTTCATCTGGACCAATGCTTCAAGTTCCTAGGCCATTGTCCTGGGTTCAGCTACAGCAAACATTTTTCTCCTTCTTGGTAGCTGGTGCAGTGCTGTGATTTTGACTTTCAGCCTGGGAACGACACTGATAACACTGATGATTTTAGTTGTTGCTAAGTAATGTTTACTCCGACCAAGGACTTTCTTAATCTCATGCTCTGCCAGAGAAGAGGGGAAGTCGGAAAGAAGCAGAGACAGGACACCTGACCCAAACTAGCCAAAGAGGTATTCCATACCATGGCACACCATGCCCAGTATATAAACAAGGGGGAGTTACACAAAAGGCCCAGATTGCTGCTCGGGTCAGGCTGGGTATCGGTCAGAGGGTGATGAGCAATTGTATTCTCTCCCCTGGTTATTTTTCTTACCGTTATTATTATTGGTGGTAGCAGTAGTGGTTTTGTATTATACCTTTTTTACTGCACTGTTCTTATCTCAACCTGTGGGAGCTACATTCTTTTGATTCTCCTCTCCATCCCTCCGGGAGCGGGGGGAGGAAGAAGAGGGGAGAGTGAGCGAGCTGCTGCGTGGTTCTGAGTTACTGGCTGGGCTTAAACCATGACAGCCATAAAATTCATTCCAGCAAAAGGAAGTCAACTGCAAAGAAACTGGGCTTTATGTTGAACTTTCATTTGCTGTTTGACATGCACACACACCACACACACATGCACAAGCACTCACAAGGGAACTAAAAACAGCACGGAGCTAAGCAGTGAGCTATGTCTGTGACCAAGGAAATAATTCTTTTGGCCCTCTTGAATCCAAAGGAAGAGTGGTTAGACAGTCATGCTTTACTGGTCACCCATCTAGATGCTTTTCCCCCCAGCAGACCAAGGAGTAAGCAATGCACTCAGCTATGTGCTGTATCTTGCAGAGGTAGGACTGGTGATCTATGGATGAATAGAGGCAAAGAAGTAGTAAATGGAGCCTACTTCTAATAAACCAAAATAGCTGAGGTGCTCCAATTGCCCAACTAAACAACTCTAGGCTGTAGACGTAGAAAAGCTTCTGGAAATAAGAAAATATGAAAAGGAACTCTCAGACAGGAAATATGTAAGAAGGTCTAGGTCAAAACTATAAAAACAAGCATTTGATATAAAGAAGTTAATCAGGTGTTTATATTTCATATCTCTTGAGTTCTAACATAAGAAAAGGCAAAAAATACTACAAAAGCAAAGTCTTCATTTTGAATACGGTGACACAGCAACTTTTTATTTTTCTAAGTATGATTTAGACCAAAGCTTAGGAGAATGAAAAATAAATTATCATATTGTTATACATATTAAAAATATCACAGTACAAGAAAAATTGAAAATGTAGAATGGTTATTTTCTTACAATAGGAATAATCCTCATGTTTCAAAGGAAGTTGCAGGAAGAGGTCTTTCTTACACATTCCACTGTGAACATCTAGCCTGTGCTGCCAGCTCCCTCAATTTGATCCCGAGGACTGGTGTTTCCGGCACTGCCAAGGAGGTAATACCAGTGCAGGCAAACCAGTGATCTGGTTCACTGTAGAAATTCATATGATTTTTGCACGACTAAGCCGAAATATAGGAGAATGACAGTACATAAAATGCAGTGAAACAACGTTTAAGCACACCAAAAAAAAAAAAAAAAAAAAAAAAGAGCTATGGAACTAAAAAAAGTCCTCAAGCACAGTCACACAGCCATCTTATAATGCAGTATACGTCAAGGAGAGAAGTGGGAAGAAGACGGTGAGTGAATGAAGAGATCAGACAGCTCATTACTAAGTCGAAAGATTAATAAAAGCAGACTATATTTTATCAAAGTTTCTCAGTTTATCAATCAATTTAAATGAGATTCTTTCCATTACAATGAGAACAGCCAGCCTAATACTGTGACTACTGATTGATGGATTGCAAGTGGATTAATTTTAGAGTCATAAGAAAAGAATGAAACTACTACTCTCCTTGATGTTATTAATCCCTTGAAGAATTGATAAATCTCCTGCAGTAAAATAAAAAAACAGCAAGGACATTGGGAGCGTGATTTTTTTGAAGGGCCAAAAGATGTGTCCTCGAAGAAAAGACAGTATAACATAAGTAACTCACCAATATTTATCACAAATATCTACAAGCCACAATACCATAGGGTTGTACGTTATTCCATACATGTCAGTGATAGTCAGACAAGTTGGTTGTCATACTGTGGCAAATAGGTAAACCTACAGATTTCATTCTTTCTGTTTCCTGATACTGATTTGCCTTAAGAGAAACAAACAAAAAAAAATAATAACAAATAACAAAATAACAATTAATAGATAATTATAATAATTAACTATATTCCTAAGCAAAGTTCATACTTACTTAATATATCATGCTATGGAGAGCAGAGTTGTATCAAAATACTGGAAATGAACATTTATGTAATTTTACACATCTATATACATGCATGCACACGTGTTTTGAACAGAACGTATAGTGTCAGAACTTGAAATTGAACATCAGACTAGATATTCCCAGTTGGGACTTTGGTCTTTGCTAATAATGCTTGATGTTCATTGACCATATAATAGTCTTTTGGCATCCTCCACTCATGCCGTTGTCTTCCATTGGCATTATGCCTGCTCATATATCCTTCTACCTCTTTGACTAGTGCTCAAGTCCCAAATGATATTTAGTTTAGAGGGAAAGCATGTAAAATCTGTAAATGACATATTATGACCAGAAGCCAGCTGTTTGTGTATTTGACTAGACAGCAGAAAATCCTTGGAAAACTCATGGGTAAAAATCAGAGAGATATTGCTGGTATTTTCAGACGCTTTTTTTAGTCTTTACTGTTCTTATTGACAGGATGATAGGGGCTGTCCACAAGACACCTGCCAAATGAACACTTACATCCACTTTGCCACCGAGGCAATGACACTATGACCAATTAAATCACTGGGGCTGTCAAGGAATATGTCCCATTGGTAACTCTTGCTATGTATATGTAATGAATATCGCCTTTTCCATGTTAGAGTTGTCTTTAAATTCAGCTTTATTACAGACTCTGGGATGTATACATGCAGGTAGTTTAAAAATATAACCCGTGAATTGTTTATAATTTTATTAAAGCATACTTTCTCTGTTTATTACTTTTTTGTATGCAATAACAGAAATAAAAAGCAAATATAACTGATTAAATATAACACAGGCATTCTGTGATACTACGGTTAAATATGTTTTTTGAAGAATTTCCTGTTAATGATCTGAAATGTGTCAAAAGACTTAATTTCAGTGCTTAAAAGAATCCCTTTTTTTTTTTCCTAAATACAAGGAAACAAAGCTATCTGCATTCAGACTTATTTTCATTTTCAGCAAATATTTTAGTGGCTAATTTGCCATCTGAGACTGAATAATACTAAAGTAAAATAGCCATATATGTTTTATAGGTTAGAGCTACACATACTTCTTGTAAATCTAATGTTCCATAGGCACATTTTTGAAGCTGAAGTGTTGATTCGAACCAATCACAAATAACCTTCAGAATAAAATTCTTTTATCAGGGAAGTCCCTGTGGCTTTGGAAATTGTTCTGAGCAAGGTCAAGAGCTTGCTTAGTTTGTATCTCCTAAAGGATCTGCCAAAATTAGAAACTGACTAGGAAAACCAATGCCTTTAGAAATAAGAAAGGGAACATGTTCAGTATAATCCAATGCGGCTTTTAACACCTAGCCTGTCATGCCAGCTCCCTCACTTTGATCCTGGGGATCATAAAATCATAAAACTTGATATTTTCTTAAGGCTCTGACTGCAGTGGTATCTGTATTTCAGTTTTTCTTTGTTTAATGTATAATCTTATATTCCTCAAGCATGAAGGCTAAAAATAACACTACTTACATTTTTATTTGTCCTCTGTTTTTTTAATTCTGAAGTTCATATTTTCAAAGGCTATGTCCTAACTTCTGAGACACAACTCACTGAATTCATGGAGGTGATGTTTGTTATCCTAGAGAGGCTAACGCACCTAAAAAGATAACCAGCTAAAACAACACTAGCTTGCTATCTTGTAAATCTGAGCCGCATGTAAGCAGTTAGTGTGATTGCAAATATTAATCCCTATTTAATAACTAGTATTAAGGTTTCTTTCATATCTTCTTGGCTAACTAGAATTACCTTTTATCTCTCAGGCAAGAAATAAGAAGAAGGTGTAGTAGCACATGCTCATACAATATTACATTTGATGACAATAGTAGTTTCATGTGCTGAAGGACCTCCCCAGCATATTCATGCACTAACATGTGGCAAGAGTTCAGTGCTACAACATCTCTCAGGAATGTAGAACCACAGTCTACAGGTACATTTTTAAGAAATAGAAGAGTAGATACAATTAGCCTTTCACCCAAGTCTCCTTCCTAGATCTTTCTTCCAGTCTTGCTAATGTCATCATGGCTCTTGAGAGAGAAAGAAACACATGAGGATACATAATGACTTCTTACACTACTATTTTTATGATAGAATAATGTTTATTTAGCAGTCAGAAGAAAACCTCAGTTGATAAGTAGTTGAATTCTAACTATTAGCCTATTCTGGTAGCACTCAATTGTCTCATTTTAAGATCTGATTCCGTTTATTTCTCATTTCCCTCTGAGCATTTTGTCTGATAGTATTCAGTCAAGAGCACAGAGATGATAAGAAAAAAAATATGAAAACAAAGAAACCTAAATTTTACAAAACACCTGATTTTACAAAACCTGGTCAAGATTACAAGATATTTTAAAATGTGGAGGTCTAAGAAACAGCCTTCTTATCAAGTGTTTGGGAATACCAGGTGTGAATTTTCCTCTGAGTGTGGAAAAAATAAGCCTGAAGAGAGCAAAAATCCCTATATGAACTATAATACAACACATAGTCTGTGTCCTCATCATGCTTTTCGCCTCTATATCCCATTCATACTGGAGCTGCTTCTGCCCAGTAATTCCTATCCATGACAAGAATAATTAGAAATAAGCTTTTTCCCAATGACATGTTTTGTTCTTTTTTACCTACTGGATGTCTTATGCCATTACACTAAAACTTCCTCTTTCTAAATAGCAGAATATATACAGTGATACTTTCTGGCAGCTCTTTCCTGTAAATAAAGTATCTTTTACTTGGGAGTGGAAAAAGTGGTATTTCTTCCTTGCAACATTATTTTCAGGCAGTATGTTTTAAAAAATCCTTTAAAAAATAAGCAATAGAAGTGCCTACCTAGACAATATGCTATTATAACTCAAGCTGAAGCTTCCTCTCAATCTGAGCGCTACTGAAAAACCATACTGATGTCCCACGAGCAAGAGATCACTTTGCTCTAGAGCTCCCTCACTGAACTTACAAAACTTTAGAACAAGACTTGTACATTTACATTCACTCATGTTGTATTGCTGCTTTGACCCTGCACAACATCCTGCCTCATAGGTACATATGCAACTCAGCCATTTTCAATAGTGAATTATGCTTATGGGTCACTGGGGGAGGAAGATTGAAGAGAAATAGAACCTAAGTTTATAGATCTAAAACACTGCCTGAAAGGAAATTAAAGAAAAAAAAAAAAAAAAAAAGGACAGAAAGCAAACACTCACACAATAAATAGCCAGAATGCCATTTCTAGTTTCAGAAAAGGGCCACTGTACAATAATCTATACAATAAATGTCTAATTCTGGTCATCCAATGCTTCACCTGTCTAAACTGGATGGTCTATTTGCTGGAAATTACAAAATAAACAACTGGGATATTTATTTTGTTGTGGGTTTATATTTTTTTCCTTGGTTTAAAATTCCATTTTAAAGGCAGCCCTAAACAACCCAACATCCCAACTAAATTGAGAGGCAAAATAGTAAGACAAGGATTAATATTCTGATAACTATTTATACAGCTTATACTGTGAAAGTGCTCTGAAACATAAATCCACTCTGAATGAGACCAGTTCCAGTGAATGAGACAAATCTTAGTTCAAATCATCATATTCTGGTAAGACAAATATGGTGACTAGCAGGTACTGAGACAAAAGAAATATAGCGAACAAGAAAAAGCAAAGGAATCTGACAGTTGATAGAAGTAGGAAAAATACTGTGACAAATCTGTCAGGCGCAGATCCTATCACAATGAGCTGAAATAAGTGTTCAATTAGACATGGAATACACTAAGCAAAATTGCAAGTGGAAGGGGCAAAAAAAATACCTCCTACCCTGCCAAATGTAGCTTTCAGTTTTAGGAGGAACATACATCAGACTCAGTCAGAACAGGGTCAAATATATAAAGCAGTTCACACAACTGCCAAAAAAAAAAAAAAAGAAAAAAAAAAAAAGGCATAATAGTAACTGTCAGCATCAGTTTCAACTATATCCTTAGATATTTGGATATATGCATGTTATGGTCTCACGGCAAGACAGTAACACTGCATTTTAGGTTATACTGTAGTTTTCAAAAGGTTTGTGTATACTTACAGAATGAAATTATTTCAATATGCATGTATACACAAACATATCTTAAATTATGTTAATATTTATATTCCCACTGAAATAAAATTTCTGAAGAATCACTTTTGCTTTGGATGTTACACCACACAGAATGACATGAATTAAAGTATATATCTACAGCTAAAATCAGGAAGTGGAGGGAGAAGATCAGAGAAAGCTGCAAAGAGAGAGAAAAGGCATCTGAAGAAATGGCAATAAGAACAAAGCTGTCACATGCTAGTAAGAGGAGGAACACTGCAAAGCATCAACAGTCTAGACTAACAAAAAACACAAATGACCTATTGTTATGCAGCAGAGGAAGTCACTGGAACTCACGAGCTCCTCGAGGTAGGCAGAAGAAGGGCATAAGAGCTCGGAAGAAGACCTGGCAGTGGTACTGTGACTGGGTGAGAAAAAGGAAAATGTCCTCAATGGACTACACGTAGAGTATTAATTTCCCTGAGTAAGGAGGCTTTGCTTCTTCTCTGCTTACTCATCTATTCCTGGCAGGGTGGAATACTTATCACCAAAAAAATCATAAATGGTTTGGCTGAAGCAGAAAAATGTCTACTGATACACTATGATGATGTTTGTTTGGAGCAAATTTCACATCCTTTAAACTAAGTATCTAAACCAGAATCCAGAATCTAGATAGCATTCTCATGAATCACAACATTCCTGGTAAAAGATCAGGACTGGGAACAGGCAGAAGAATGTATAAATTCACCCCTCACTGGCAGTCAAAAATTAAAAACTGTCACATTTTCAGTTTTCTAAGCACTGATTTGTGAGATTATCTTGCAGGTGCACAGAAATGTCCTATACAACATAGGCACAAGGGACATTTCTCAGACCTGCTTCCTGAGCAGAAATAAAGCTGTGAAAGTAACTCTTATGCAGAAAAAACTACAACTTCCAAGTTGCTGAGTTCATCTTCATTTCAGGACCACCCGGTGTTCCCCACCAAGGGGTTGCTTAAACCACAACATACATGCAGAATGTTTCTAGTGTTTTCATTAGCACTTGAATTCACACTTAATATCTGACAAGCTAAGAAAATGAAAACATTGAAAGCTTATTCTAATAAAGAAAAGGACTAGATTTGTAATTACACAATTGGAAAAAAGATTACGAGAGAAAAATCAGAAACAACAAAATATATCCTCAGATTGTACAAAAGCAAAGCAAGAAGACTACAGCCCTTCCCATATCTTGTCAAGCTGGCCATCCTCAGTCTTTCCTTTAATCAGGTTGTCTCTTCTATTTTAAATAGCTTTCTTGGTTGTCAAAATGTTTTCAAGGCTGTCATAATATTTTTATAAGTGTTATGTCACAAGGAACATTTACTGTATGTAATACGTTATGAAAACTGCAGTCTTTGGTTTGGACAGATGCCTTGAATGTCTAATCTATAGCGTATGCTTCTAGAGATGAATGTCATTTCAACAGAGGGCATGCCACCCCAGACGTGCAAAGACACACACACACGTGCATATACTTGTAAATTTTTATGGCCCTATAGAATCACACTGTGGAATGAAACACTACTTTTGCAGGTACCCAAATGATACCCAAATAAAAGCTTTATGCTGAAAACCAGAAATCCTCCTTGTTATGGTCTGCACAAGAGAGAAGGGGAGGAAAAAAAAAAAGAAAAACCAAAAGAAAGAATGAAATTACTGCTTGAAAGCTGTGAAATATCTGTAGTACACAGACAGCGGAAAAGTAAAGAGGTATGGCTGGTTTCCTTTTCACATGCAGGGAGCTATACATGTTCACATATTAGCATGAGCCAGTGGGAGACCAAGACAGTTGCACTCAGCAGAATACTTTTTCTCCGCAATCAGCATATTTTTATATGTTGATATATATATATGTGTGTGTGTGTAGTAACCATAAGTTAGAAAACCAGAAGTTAAACAAACATAAAGTCACTTTCTGCAGCCTGGGTTCTGCCAATTTCTATGCCACACAGTAAATGCCAAAAATTCATGGAGGCAGAACATGCTTTGCAGTCTTGCAAATCCTTCTAGCTGTTACATATACTAGAAAAGACAGTACCTCTTTTACTGTAAAGGAATATCATTAATGCAGTTGCATGAATGCTGGAGCACTAATACTAACAGCACAGATATCTTGTCAATGTATGAACAACAGTTGTCTGATGAAGAATTTGTGAGCTGCTTTTTTCTTGTAGTGGTGAGAATGTCAAAGGCAATTTTTTGGTACAGCACAACTTCATGCCACTTTTTCTGATCACTCCTTTATTGAAGGAAGCAACTGAACTCACATTGAGTAGTAGAATGCCCTCTTGATGACTGTTACAAAAGGAAATTTTATATTACAAACATACATACAGAATGGGAAAACTTTAAAAATATGTAGGGCCAAAAATAGAAGTATCACCTAACAAGAAAATCGGGGGGGGGGAAGGAGGGGGAAACAATCAACCAAAAAACCCCATCTAGAATAAAAAAATATTATCCTCTTTAAAGGAAGAAACACTTCTTTGTAATGTTTTTTCTTAATGATGAAGTGTTGTCCATTGTATAGAAATCATTAACTACCACTTCAGTGATTTACTTCCCAACAGACCATCAGTTCTCTCAGTAAAATGATATTTTGTGGCACTTGTTGTTTCTCCTTGTTAAAAATTAAAATAAAGGTTCAAAACTGTTTTCAGGTACTGTTCTGCATTTTGTGCAAAAACCCCCAAACACATTGTATCAGTTCTGTAGATAGCTACTCATTGTAGCAAGCTGACTCAAACACCATGCTGACCAAAATCCTGGTTCTTTTGCATGATAACATGAGAAAAAAAAAGGCCTACTGTCGTGGTTTGAGCCCAGCCGGTAACTCAGAACCACACAGCCGCTCGCTCACTCCCCCCCCCCCTCTTCTTCCTCCCCCCGCTCCCGGAGGGATGGGGAGGAGAATAGGAAGAATGTAACTCCCACGGGTTGAGATAAGAGCAGTCCCGCAACCAAGGTATAACACAAAACCACTACTGCTACCACCAATGATAATAACGATTAGTGAAATAACAAGGGGAGAGGATACAATTGCTCACCACCCGCCGACCGATACCCAGCCCGACCCGAGCAGTGATCTGGGCCTTCCGGGTAACTCCCCCAGTTTATATACTGGGCATGACGTGCTGTGGTATGGAATACCCCTTTGGCTAGTTTGGGTCAGGTGTCCTGTCTCTGCTTCCTCCCGGCTTCCCCTCCTCCCTGGCAAAGCATGAGACTGAGAAAGTCCTTGGTTGGAATAAACATTACTTAGCAACAACTAAAAACATCGGTGTTATCAGCGTTGTTCCCAGGCTGAAAGTTAAAAAACACAGCACTGCACCAGCTACTAAGCAGGAGAAAAATGACTGCTATAGCTGAACCCAGGACAGTATCCACCCCTTATTCCATACCATTCACGTCATGCTCAGATCCCACATCTCTCAGCACACCGTCACCCCTGTCCCATATATACACATATATATACACCCACACCCACACACAGAGAAAGATATCGTTCCCTAGTCCATGGACCAATCCCTGTAAAATTGCTGAACTCATCCAGTCCATGATGTCAGGCTCCATCTCTTGTAATAGTCTTTCAGGGCAGGAGGGATGGTACATAGTGTTGGGTTGTTGCCTGCTGATGATACCGCCAAACTCATCTGGTCACTGCTGAGCTCGTCTGGTTTCCTCAAAATTCATTCTTTGTTGAGGTGATGATCGGAGGGAAGTCAGGGTCAATGGCTGGTGACCTGAAGATATCTAGCTGGTGGGCTATAAAAGTGTTATAGAGCAGGCAACAGCGTACAATTGAGTTCATTGGCTGTTTTCCCCCAAAATCAAATCCCCTTGAGGTACACATCGGACTTCCCCATCTTCCCGCATTACCCACCAAGTATATCCAGGTCCCTGAGCAAAAGCAACCCCACGAGTGGGTTTGCCTTTACCTGAAGCAGGAATAACCCAGACTGTCTTCCCCAACAAATTCTTTATGTGCACCACAGGAACTTTATCCCCCTCTACAGTACGTAAAAGTTCTGATTGGGCTGGGCCAGCCCTGTTGGCAGATCCCCTACTGTTGACCAACCAGGTGGCTTTTGGTAAATGTGTATCCCAGTGTTTGAAAGTCCCACCACCCATTGCTCTCAGTGTAGTTTTTAACAGCCCATTGTACTGTTCGATTTTCCCAGAGGCTGGTGCATGGTAGGGGATGTGATATACCCACTCAATGCCATGCTCTTTGGCCCAAGTGTCTATGAGGTTGTTCCGGAAATGAGTCCCATTGTCTGACTCAATTCTCTCTGGGGTGCCGTGTCGCCACAAGACTTGTTTCTCAAGGCCCAGGATATAGTTCCGGGCAGTGGCATGGGACACAGCGTATGTTTCCAGCCAGCCGGTGGTTGCTTCCACCATGGTAAGCACATAGCGCTTGCCCTGGCGGGTTGGTGGGAGTGTGATATAGTCAATCTGCCAGGCCTCCCTATACTTGTACTTCAGCCATCGTCCTCCATACCAGAGAGGCTTTAACCGCTTGGCTTGCTTAATTGCAGCACATGTTTCACATTCGTGAATAACCTGGGCAATAGTGTCCATCGTTAAGTCCACCCCTCGATCACGAGCCCATCTATATGTTGCATCTCTGCCTTGATGGCCTGAGGTGTCATGGGCCCACCGGGCTAAAAATAATTCACCCTTATGTTGCCAATCCAAGTCCATCTGAGCCACTTTAATCTTAGCAGCTTTATCCACTTGCTGGTTATTCTGGTGTTCCTCAGTGGCCCGACTCTTGGGTACATGAGCATCTACGTGGCGTACCTTCACCACCAGGTTCTGCACCCGAGCAGCGATATCTTGCCACAATGCAGCAGCCCAGATGGGTTTACTTCTGCGTTGCCAGTTGCTCTGCTTCCATTGCTGCAACCACCCCCACAGGGCATTTGCCACCATCCATGAGTCAGTAGAGAGATAAAGTACTGGCCATTTTTCTTGTTCAGCAATGTCCAAGGCCAGCTGGATGGCTTTCACCTCTGCAAATTGACTCGATTCACCCTCTCCCTCAGCAGTTTCTGCAACTTGTCGCAGGGGACTCCACACAGCTGCCTTCCATCTCCGATGCTTTCCCACAATACGGCAGGACCCATCAGTAAACAAGGCATATTGCTTTTCACTCTCTGACGGTTCATTATATGGTGGGGCCTCTTCAGCACGCGTCACCTCCTCTTCTGGTGACATCCCAAAATCTTTGCCCTCTGGCCAGTCCATGATGACTTCTAGAATTCCTGGACGACTGGGATTTCCTATTCGAGCTCGTTGTGTAATTAGTGCGGCCCACTTACTCCATGTAGCATCAGTTGCATGATGTGTAGAGGAGACCCTGCCTTTGAACATCCAGCCCAGCACAGGCAACCGGGGTGCCAGGAGGAGCTGCGCTTCAGTTCCGATCACTTCTGAGGCAGCTCGAACCCCTTCATAGGCTGCCAGTATCTCTTTTTCAGTGGGAGTGTAGCTGGCCTCGGATCCTTTATATCCCCGACTCCAAAAGCCAAGGGGTCGACCTCGAGTCTCCCCTGGAGCTTTCTGCCAGAGGCTCCAGGTAGGACCATTCTCCCCAGCTGCGGTATAGAGCACATTTTTCACATCTGGCCCGGCCCGGACTGGTCCAAGGGCTACTGCATGAACTATTTCTCGTTTAATTTGTTCAAAGGCTTGTTGTTGCTCAGGGCCCCATTTGAAATCATTCTTCTTCCGGGTCACGTGGTAGAGAGGGCTTACAATCAGACTGTAATTTGGGATGTGCATTCTCCAGAACCCCACAACACCTAAGAAAGCTTGTGTTTCTTTCTTGTTAGTTGGTGGAGACATTGCTGTTATCTTGTTGATCACGTCTGTGGGGATCTGGCGGCGTCCATCTTGCCATTTTATTCCCAAAAATTGAATCTCCTGTGCAGGTCCCTTGACCTTATTCCGTTTTATGGCAAAACCGGCCTTCAGCAGGATTTGGATTATTTTCCTCCCTTTCTCAAAAACTTCTTCCGCTGTATCACCCCACACGACGATGTCATCAATGTATTGCAGGTGTTCTGGAGCTTGCCCCTGTTCCAGTGCAGTCTGGATCAATCCATGGCAGATGGTAGGGCTGTGTTGCCACCCCTGGGGCAGTCGGTTCCAAGTGTACTGGACGCCCCTCCAAGTGAAAGCAAACTGTGGCCTGCATTCTGCTGCCAAAGGGATTGAGAAAAATGCATTGGCAATGTCAATTGTGGCATACCACTTGGCTGCCTTTGACTCCAGTTCATACTGAAGTTCTAACATGTCCGGTACGGCAGCACTCAATGGTGGTGTGACTTCGTTCAGGCCACGATAGTCTACTGTTAATCACTCTCCATTAGACTTTTGCACTGGCCATATGGGGCCATTAAAGGGTGAGCGGGTCCTGCTGATCACTCCTTGGCTCTCCAGTCTGCGGATCAGCTTATGGATGGGAATCAAGGAGTCTCGGTTGGTGCGATATTGCCGCCGGTGCACTGTTGTGGTCGCAATTGGCACTTGTTGTTCTTCGACCTTCAACAACCCCACAACAGAAGGATCCTCTGAGAGACCGGGTAAGGTGGACAGCTGCTTAATTTCCTCTGTCTCCAAGGCAGCGATACCAAAAGCCCATCTATACCCTTTTGGGTCTTTGAAATACCCTCTCCTGAGATAGTCTATGCCAAGGATGCATGGAGCCCCTGGACCAGTTACAATGGGGTGCTTTTGCCACTTCCTCCCAGTCAGGCTGATTTCAGCTTCCAGCATAGTTAACGCTTGGGATCCTCCTGTCACTCCAGAAATAGAAATGGGTTTCACCCCTTGATACCTTGATGGCATCAGAGTACACTGTGCACCGGTATCTACTAGAGCCTTATACTTCTGTGGGACTGATGTGCCAGGCCATCTGATCCACACAGTCCAGTAAACCCGATTATCCCTCTCCTCCACCTGGCTGGAGGCAGGGCCCCTCTAATAGTGATCACAAAATTCTCCACTTCTGTCTTGTAGAAAGGGATTAGTATTCCTTATCACAGGAGCTGGAGTAAAATCAGCTCTTTCGCTCCATCTGGGAAACTGCTCGCCAGAGACTGGAGCAGCAGCTTTCCTGGGAGGATCATCCTTGACCATTGTTCTCCTCTTCAGTTCACGCACCCGTTGCTCCAGAGCTGAAGTAGGTTTTCCATCCCACTTTCTCATGTCTTCTCCATGATCCCGCAGGTAAAACCATAGGGTGGCCCGTGGCGTGTACCTCCTATATTTTCTTTCTCGAGCGGTAGGGCGCCTTCTGTTGATAGCTGAGACATGGGTTGGTACGCGTGGAGAGCTGGATAGATCGGATAAATTGTCTCTCAATTGTTTGAACTCCTGGGACAGTTTTTCCACAGCTGAAATGATGGAAGGGGTGAGATTGTCTTCGAACTCTCGGAGTTGACGAATCAGGAAATCCACTGTTGGTGATACTCCGTCATTCCAGGTCATTGATGCCAATGTGTGGGCATATGATGATGGCGCACTCCGTGTAAGTTTCCGCCACATGGGTCGTGTACATTCGACTTCATCTGGGTCTACGGATGTGTTCCTGGAATCCGGCCTATGATAGATCATCTCTATAATGGCTGATTCCCTCAGGGACTGGATGCCTTTCTCTATCGTGGTCCAGTTGGCTGAGCGATTCGTAATATCGTCTTTGTAGGGAAACCTTTCCTTCACAGCTGCCAGGAGCCGCCTCCAAAGACTGAGGGCTCGCTTCTCTCTTGCAATCGCTTTGTCAATTCCTCCTTCCTTAGCAAGTGATCCCAGCTGCTTGGCTTCCCTACCTTCTAGTTCGTGACCGTCAGCCCCATTGTCCCAGCACCGGAGCAACCAGGTGACAATGTGCTCCCCTGGAAGACGGGTGAAATCTTTTTGCATATTCCGTAGTTCGGTTGAGGTCCGGGGTCGAGAAGTGACCTCTTCTTCTTCTTCCTCTTCCTCTGACCCACGTAGTAGTAACTCTTGTTCAGGTGCTGTTGCATATAGTAATGGCACTGGGTCTTCATCTTTCTTCGCTTCGCGGGTTGCTCTTTGTGCCTTTCGTCTGCTTTTGCTTACAGGGGCAACAGACATTGTCACAAACTGGACATTTGGTTTAGCTGCAGTGTTTGTCACTGTGGTTGGAGTGGCTGCAGTGTCTGCCACTAGGATTGGAGTGGTTGCAATGTCTATTGCTGGGGTTGGTGCAGCTGTTGTGCTTGGGAGTTGAGTAACACCAACAGCTGCATTATCTGTTGCTGTCGGGGTTTGAGTAGCTACTGTGCTTGTCACTGGGGTTGGTGTAGCTGCAGTGCTTGGAGTAGCCATATTGTCTGTTGCTGTCGGGGTTTGAATAGCTACTGTGCATGTCACTGGGGTTGGTGTAGCTGTGGTGCTTGGAGTAGCTATATTGTCTGTTGCTGTCGGGGTTTGAGTAGCTACTGTGCTTGTCACCGGGGTTGGTGTGGCTGCGGTGCTTGGAGTAGCCACATTGTCTGTTGCTGTCGGGGTTTGAGTAGCTGTTGTGCTTGTCACTGGGGTTGGTGTAACTGCTGTACTTGGAGTAGCTGTGTTGACTGTTGTGGTCAGGGTCTGAGTAGCTGCTGTGCTTGTAGTTGGCATAGCTGCGTTGTCTGTTGCTTTGCCATCAGATCCAGAGACATTTTTTTCCCTTTGAAGGTGCTGGATAGTGTTGAGCAGGGCTTTGTAGGCATAGGCCAAGCCCCAGCACGTTGCCAAGATTTGTCCCTCTCTGGTATAACCAGGACGACAGCACACCTCGTTTAAGTGTTTTACTAGTTTTTCCGGATGTTGCACTTGTTCAGTGGTGAAGTTCCAAAGCACTGGAGGGGCCCATTGGCCTAGGTACTTGCCCATACTATCCCACACACCCTGCCACTCATAACTGTCCAGCCTCAGGGAAAATCTCCTGGTGGTCCTCCTATATCGTCGTCTAACCCTAGACCAGATTCAAACCTGATACTGCTGAATTTTTGACATTAAACGAAATAGGATGTTCCTACGACGGGATGGCCGTGGGTAAAACACACTCCGTATGTTTGCCAACATGCTGATCCCCAGCACAATCAGCAGGCAGGTTTCAAGGGTACTCAAAGGCCATCTAAAACCTTCAGAACTCTCAATTGCTGTTGCAAATAGGCTGGTGGGGGAACGGGGGGTGAAAGAGAATGCTTCCTTCGTAAGTTTACCCCCCGAGGAGAAAAAAAAGATATGCAATTGCTAAAATATTTCATTATATACCTCCCAATGTATAGTGGTGATGGCCACGCTGGAAGCACAAACCAGACCAGTTTCATGATCAATGAGTCTATTGTATTACAAGTCATTACCATGAAGTACAGTGAAACAAGAACCTTAGCCCAGGCCCCCCAGCCGATAAACACTAAAACAGCAAATAGTGGCTGTAAGTAAGGTACAACATGCTGAAACTCTGAGATCAAGCGCAACAAGTCTGAGAGCCAAATAATCACCATTGTGATGAGTAGTAACAATGAATGCTTATCACAAATATGATTAAACACACTCTGGTCAGATCTGTCGTTATCTCAACCTTTCGAGCCCCACGTTGGGCGCCAAAAAGAACTGTCGTGGTTTGAGCCCAGCCGGTAACTCAGAACCACACAGCCACTCGCTCACTCCCTCCCCCCCCTTCTTCCTCCCCCCGCTCCCGGAGGGATGGGGAGGAGAATGGGAAGAATGTAACTCCCACGGGTTGAGATAAGAGCAGTCCCGCAACCAAGGTATAACACAAAACCACTACTGCTACCACCAATGATAATAACGATTAGTGAAATAACAAGGGGAGAGGATACAATTGCTCACCACCCGCCAACTGATACCCAGCCCGACCCGAGCAGTGATCTGGGCCTTCCGGGTAACTCCCCCCGGTTTATACACTGGGCATGACGTGCTGTGGTATGGAATACCCCTTTGGCTAGTTTGGGTCAGGTGTCCTGTCTCCGCTTCCTCCCGGCTTCCCCTCCTCCCTGGCAAAGCATGAGACTGAGAAAGTCCTTGTTTGGAATAAACATTACTTAGCAACAACTAAAAACATCGGTGTTATCAGCGTTGTTCCCAGGCTGAAAGTTAAAAAACACAGCACTGCACCAGCTACTAAGCAGGAGAAAAATGACTGCTATAGCTGAACCCAGGACACCTACATAGTAACATGAGTGTAAAAAGTTCTCACCTAATCAGTCACTCATTTCACAAAGAAATTTTTCTGGGCATTCATGTAATCTCTGCCAGAACCTCTGTAGTTCCTTTAATGATACAGTGCGATTTTGTTAAAACCTTTGTTTCTAGGCTGCAAGAAAACATTCTGCTGCATTCATATGACAAAGAGTAGCACTTAGCTTTTACACAGTACTGCTCCATAGATCTCCAGGTGCTTCACAGAACACTGCAAACTGGAGAGACACTAAAAAGAGCTGTTTACAATCATGACGCTAGCTGCTGAAAAAACTCAGAAAGAAAATTGGGTCTCCTGAACTCGGGTAAAAAAATCCAAATACAAGGACATGCTGCATCTTCATGTTCAGTCCTCTTCACAATACATGTGAATTTGTTTTGTTCCCAACATTGAATCAAAGTGCAAGAGATGAAGACAGGATGATGAAAGCCTTCCATGCCCATCTTTTCAACAGAGCAGTGTTAATCTGATGTAAAGATGAGTAGCAACAATTTTGCATTAATTTTCTCATTGTGGTCACTCCAGTACCTGTCCTGCACAAGTGATGTAATGCTATCACAGAGAAATAATGAAAGAATTAAATTAGCAAGAGAGATACACTCCAAAAAAATGTGATCAGCTGTAAAAACACATCTAAAAGACAGTCATGATTGCAGATACTTCACAACAGGCAACACAAGAAGTGAAAGTTCAGGTTTCTAGTGTCTGTAAATTACCCCTTACATATCGAGGAAGGAATATATATTAAAAGTCTATCAGCCCATCCAGCTTCTTGTTTGCAGGAAATGTTTATATGAAAAAAACTCATAGCAATTTTCTATTGAAAATTCATGAGTAAATTTACTGTCTTGAAGAAGTTTCCTAAATCCCACAGCTAGTTAGAGAGACCTAGCGTTAGGGATGTTTCATCAGTGACCCAATTTAGGCAAAAGTGATAAGTCAAAGGTGCTTTATAGAATTTAACTGTATTTAAAATCCTCAGTATTGAAACATAGATTTTTCAGAGTGGAGAAGATGTCGTATTTACGGTTAGTAAACATTCACTATTTGATACTCACAGACACAAAATGAATCTGCAGTTTAGTTCAGTGGACAAAAAGATTGTGCGCTGTCGTGTTTTCTTTGACAGAGTGATCTGAGCAAAATTACTTTCTATTGACAAAAATGAAACTGAGTTGTTGAAGACTTTGCAAAATGAATATATAAATTCAGAAGAAGAGGAGTGACAGTTATTGAAAGATTCTTTTGAAAGCAGGATACTTTAACTCACAGTGATTTTCACTACCCTATGGGATCTCACTCCCTCATTTCAGAATGTTCTATTGATAAGACTATTTAGTAGTAGTCTTCATACCTGCTAAGGAGACAGAAAGTTTAAGCCTGGCCATGACAATGTAATTTTAGTATTTGGCAAAAAGGTTTTAAAATGTAGTCAGTCTTTCACTTCTAAAGTCAAACACCCACAGGAGAGGGAAAAAACAAACAAACAAACAAACAAAAAACAAACAACAACAACTGAACACCAGTAGTTATTTTGATTTGAAACCAAAAGAAAAGGTGACCCCTTCACTCTGGCTTCCTGCAAGTGTCCTTGTAACACACAGCATGTAGGTAACAAGCTGCACCCAGACATCTGAAACTTCTCTGATTTTTAAGCTTCTTCAGTGAAACTGGGAGTGTACACACTGGCACACTATTTTAAAGCTCATCAGTTTCACCCATTTCAGTAGAATTAACTCTCTCTTAACTCAAATAAATTTTCAATGCTGCATTCAGTGCTGGAGCAAGTCTATTCCACCTTGTTCATTTAGCAAGATTTATACACCAAATCCAAGGATTAGTTACCACTGCATTGGAGACTTTCTTTTCCAGCAAGATAGCAATTCTGGCAAGCATTTCAATACTCAGCATTTTTTCCTATATTCTAAAGACATGATTTATCCTACAGAAGAAAATTAAAATTTGGATTATCTTTTCAAAACGTAGCTCCAATACTGTAGCCTTCACTAAAACTTTGGAAATCAACGGATCTTATGCCTGAATGAAAAGTGCTGAAATAAGGCTTTGCAAAATCAACGTAAATCAAATAATCTCTTCAGGTCTGCTCCGCAGGTGTTTATTATAGATACGGTTACTGGTGAGGTTCTAATTATAGAAGATACAATAAAATGGGGGCGGGGGGGAGGAGAGAAGACTGAAATATATCTTTAAAAGCCTTTATATAAATAGAAACTGTTTTCAGCTTCTGGTAGTAAATCTACAGCCAGGTAATTTAGTCATAAACTGCTATATTCAGTGTGACCAGTTGGGACACTGTGGCACACCTATTGACAAAATAATGTGGGTATGACACTCCCAAGTGATCCACCTCTATAAACATACTAGACTTGCATTAACTCTATTTGCTGTCGAGTAATCATGGCAGCTTAATAGACGCACACCTTTGGGAAGGCCTGACACTATATCCCAGGAAAAGAAACTATGCTTATGTGCATTATCATACATGATAGTTCTTACACCTATTAAAAAATAGAGCTATTTTAAAAACACAAAAACTGAAAAAAATTAAAATTTAGTCTTTTCTCGTGATAAAACCAATCTTAGTACATTGTACCTAGAGGTTCTTTACTGGATTACATATTCTCCTGCAGAAATGATTCTGCACACAGGTTTGGCCAATGGCTAACAGCGTATATGAAATTTACACATTATTGAAATTAGATATGGTATTTAAAAGAACAAACATGCTTTCCAGAGCTCTGTACAATTGAAACACATTTCAGCAACTGCATAGACCAAAAAGAAAAATGTATGTATGTGTTTACGTGTGATTTTATATTCATACAGTACTATGTTGTTGAGTTAATGTTCAACCGGTAAAAATGAAAGTGTTAAACATCTACTAAGTAATGTAGCATATGAAATTTCTTAACCTTTTCCTCTAGTGATGCAAAAATTTATACATATTGTGCAACTAATTCAACATTGCCATAGTGATGAGTTGCTCATCCTTTATGCAAGTTAACTGATAACAAATACTGCTTCTACCTTCACCTTCTCTTTCTTTCAGAGATATTGTATATATTCTCTAAATTATTTCCTGATGTCACCTGACTGTTATGAGGCATTATTTTCTATCGCAGTAAATCATTGTTTTGCTACTCCAAACATTTATGAAATATAAAAATACAGTATCACGTGTCAAAATATTTACTTCCTTAAGAATTATTCGAATCAGTCACAAAGACTGAGAAATGCTATTGGTTTTCCCATTCCTGTTAAACTCAGGCAGATTCGCTAGGTGTCCTCGCAGTTGCCTAGTACTTGAAGAAATATGCACTTTCTACCTTGCATGTGGTGCAAATGTTTAGCTGTCCAGTTACCTTCTCATTCAGCCTAGCTCTTGCATAAATTCCCTGCAAGCTTTTATTTAAATTGACTGACCTCAGTGGGCTTTGCTTGAGACAGTAAAGCTACCATCTAGAGCCAAATCCAATGCAACATTAGCAATGGATAAGTTTGCCAAGCACTTCTGCCAAAGTGCCATGATCATCCTAACCACCTGCTATTTTGCCTGAGACATTAAGTGAGCCAAAAGCCTTAACCATGCCAGGTCATGCACTCGTTTTGAGTAGGGAGCCAAAGTCCAATACAGAGGATTCCCATAAATTTGACGCACCACCGAATGGGAGAACAGTAAGGCATCAGTTTGACCAAAATATGTACATATTATGGAGAAAGAAGTAAATTTAAAAAAAAAAAAAAAAAGAAAAAGAAAAAGAAAAAATCCCATACAACAGAAAAGGCTGGATATGCAATAGGCAACCTTAAATATATTTTAAATCTAAATTAATATAAGAAGCTGAGAGAAATACTGTGAAATTTTACTACATCTGATCAAATGTCAGCAAAAATTATTTAAGAACACCAAGGACTGTAACAGATACTTAAGAGGGTAAAAGACGTGGTTCTTTAAATTGTCAGTCAAAAATCATCCTTTAAAATACTGGTCAATTGTTTGAAAAATACAAAATTTTTCCGTCAATCCTTACCAGAAGCCCACAAGGTTTCTTCAAGCAGGCTGCAAAAAATAAAGACAACACAGGTATGTTAGACAGTTCTAATAGGCTGCTACTATTTGTGTAATAACTTCAAACATCCTCAAGCTCACTGCATAAGCTTGAAAATTATTTTTACTTTGTAGTATCCCTAACGTATTTTCGTGACACAGAGGTTATGCTTAGTTTTAGAAATAAATGCCAGACACATGTAAATTAAAAATGTATATGCAGTTTTTAAAAATAGATGGAATTTTTTATGTCATAACAAGCACAGATTAGAAGCAACTTGCCAAACTTCAACAAATAAGTGACACTGTAGATAACCAGATAAACAGAGAGAAAAAGAAAATGAAACAGCAACAACAAGAAGAATCAGTGCTTCAAGGAGGTTGCATGAAAGCTTAGAGTAAAGTAATAAATGACAACAATCAAGCAAGCTGTGATAAAAATGAATGAAGAATAAAGTACAGGCTGAAATGATAAATAATAAGTGATTTTACAGACACATAAATAAGAAGTTATTAAGGGAGGCTATGGAATCCTTGAGGCAAGGTGAAGGAACAAAGCACCAGAAAATGTATATTGCTGGGTAAACAAATGCTAAAATCAGAGAAATATTTTCAAGGATAAAAAACAGATCAACTAGAAATGGAGTTAAAGACTGTACCAGAACAAGTGTGGAAGCAAGGAAAGAAACATTTGGTGTAACTGAAAATATAAACTGTCTCAGTAACTAGGAGACACAGTATCCCAAAAACTGCAAACCAAAGACCAGGTGAGAGAAACACCTCCAAAAAAAACCCCACCCAAAAGAGGAATTACTGACCATGTGCTTATTTACTGTCATAAAAGGTAATGTCCTGATCTATAGGCATGGCTGGATCTGCAGTGACTTAAAGAAATACATCTACATCTAAACAAAATACTGGGATTTTCATGTAACAAAATTGGGAGATATTATTAAAGATGGATTAATAGTACATAAAACAAGGAATTAGAACAGACTTGAATTTGGTTGATTTAAACTGGAGTAACTATTATTTTCTGCTAAGCTATTCTGATTTATCTAGAGTCTGAATTCCCCCCCGAGATTTTAAGAATTTGGGTTTCAAGTCTGCTTACTACCCCTGACTTCTTGCATTGCTGAGACTTAATGTCTCAGCTTTATATTTAAAAAGCAAAGTAAAATAAATTTAGATAAAAATAAAATAAAATAAAATAAAATAAAATAAAATAAAATAAAATGCACAACAGAATGTTTTCCTTTGTTTCTAACCTCACACAAGTCTTGTGCATGATAAGGATGTCCATTTTGATCAGATCTGATGAGAAACTCATGCCAGCCATTATTTCAGACTGCTGAGCCATGATTAGCTCAAGGAGGTTTACAATTTTTCCTACCATTTGGACTGTAGATTTGCTCCCTCAGATATACACAGACCTTCATATGATTCCTTCACTCCAGACACCTTAATTAACTGTTCTGATACCAGAAATTGAAGTTGCATTATTACTGAGACCTACTTTTTGGAGTCTTCATGTTTGATCCTCATAAAAGCCTTAGTAGAAGACTTTTCAGGAATATGGTTATGGTACCACTGGAAACTTTGGCAGGAAAACACCCACTTGTATATTCCGTAGTTTTTAATGCGAGTTAAAATTACCTCTTACTTGGGAAAGAGGGTATGACATAATCTCAAGGTCACAACAGTACTGATTTTACTTTCACATACACATTGAATTGTTGTAGCATCCATTGTAAACCACAATAGAAGAGACTAGTCTGCATTATGGCACCAAAAATTGAAAAAGTATTCTGAAGCCAGGTGACCTAACCGGTTGTTAGTCAGCATATTCTTCTAGATAATACATAAAGAGAGGTGGCCAGAAGAAATTTATTTGTACAACTTAGTGTATCACTTATCATGATGGAAGAGATGCCACTTCTGAGATTCTTGCAGGAATATATTGAGTTTTCTTGAGAGGTTGTTTTTTTAAAACTTTCACTAACAGGAAAGTAATCATAGGAACTATTCCACTATAATGATGTCATGGACTTTAGCATGAACACATGGAGATATACAGGTGTCCTGGTTTCAGCTGTAACAGTTATTTTTCTTCCTAGTAACTGATACAGTTTAAACCATGACAACAGTTTTATATATGTTCACATTTTGATTTCAAGGATACTCAACATAACAAGAAACTTCCACTGACCTGTAAACTACCTTCCTACACTGACTGTCATCTGCTGTTGTCCCATCTAAAATATGTGTAGATTTTTTTCTGAAAATAAGTGATCTGGGTGTAAAATTTGCATTATTACTGTTGATTTCATGGGCACAGGTTACAAATCGTTATCATTTTATGGTATTACCTTTCAACTGCACAACTTTCAATAGGTTAGGGCTCTTAGTTGCTGTTAAGGTATGTATCTTTGAGGTACAGTGCTTGAGCTAAATGCTCCACCTCATTTTAAAGGTATGATTAATTAGCATTTTCAGATAGTTCAAAGCAAGTTTGGCATATCTTTTCGCACTATTTGTACAATTTGCTTAAACATTTCATTTTCAAGATATTCTTCTTGGGTTATAAATTCTACCCAGCTTTCAAGGAAGTAGGAGAAGTTGAAGAGAAGCAACAAAAAGAAGGATGGAAAGAAATATCTTTGATATTCAAGAGTCTTATGCTATCCTGATTCCAATGAATTTGATTAGGCAGTGTAACAGCCCTCTGTATGTATCCATTATTTTAGAGAGGGTCATTTTTAAAAGCTATAAAAACATTACATAGTAGTATGTACGTCCTTCCATCCCCAGCAGAATGAAGTAATAGATCTGTTCCATCAGAGAGCAGCTTAACAATTAGCTTCTTCTATAAGCAAATGTGACCCCTCACAAGGTGCATTTGATTGCACAGTAATCCAACATTTTTAAAAAAACTATGTTGCATGAGTTATCCTGTATACTTGGGGGTAAAGAAAGCTTTTGAAGCACAATACATTGTTTCAAAGTGATGGACTCCAAGAGGGACTGACTCAGATAAGTACTTGTATTGTGAAATAAACACGTTTTATTGAGCGATCTCAGTGTAGAAGAAACGTGCTCCAACAGGGTAGACTTTTTTTTCGTAAGACTATACTGTATCAAGAGTACTTCTATTTAGGATTTGAGAAGTTTGTGCTCTTACAGCAAATCTTTTCCTTATTAGGTGAACTTATTAATGTAATTAAAATTGGACTCTTGTACATTCCTTTTTTCAATTGAAATTTAAACTAAACCAGCCCAGGATTTTAAATGATTTATGTTAATTCAACTCAACTAGTTGTTTGGAGTGGCATAGATATGATACAACACCCACTAATGCCACTGTGGGTAAGGTGGTGTATCAGTACAGGTCCCTGCTTTTTTGAAGGGTATTACACCCCTAGCAGAAGAATTTTTAATGCTTTGTGGCCTGGAAAGCCCGGTATTCATTACTTTTTATCAGTGTCCACTCCACACGTACTTTACGTACATACATACACACACACACTTTCTTTTAGTGTGAGGAGTTCAAAACTCAGGTGTTTGAAGGCCAAGAGACAGCAGGAAGGATGTGCATGTTGCAAGGGAAATTCAGCAGTGTGACAGAAATACAGCCTCCAAGGCTCATGCTCAGAAGCCTTCATATTTCCTCTTCCGGAGTTTTTCACAATCAAGAGAACAAAGAGTTCAAGGAAATTTGTAATTTTTTTTGTACTGTATTGTATTTGTATTATTTTACAAAAGCACAGTGGTTTTTCACTTTACTAAATATTTCACCTCCCCTCAAAATGTTGACTTTCAACATAGTTTTCTGCCATTGTGTTTGCCATGAAAATACCTTTCACTGTCTTTTCCTGCTCCTCTTTTAAGAGTTGAATAGCACTTCAGTCTTCATATTTATGGATTATTTCAGTAACCAGCTGGTGTAGGGAGCAATTCAAATGCTAGGAAATGCTAGAATTGAAGCTGACCATGATCTTAACTGTGATCCTGCCATGAAACATTCCTTGCTGGACACTTTGGTGGAATAACTCAAAGAATTGGCAAGAGATTCTAATCCAGCAATTAAGCTAGAGGATAATGGTTATTTCTGAGAGGACTAGAAATGATTGATATGTTCAGTGAAGTATAAAGAGAGATGTTAGCCTCTAATCCTTTTAGGATTTTCTTAAGTACACTCTAGTAGTGACAGAATCAGAGAATGCACTGGAAAATGTTGGTTTAGCAGCTTTAAGTTATTCTGAAATTAATGTAATGACTTATTTTTTGCTTTTTTTGCTTGCTTGTTTTTGTCTGGGGGGGAAGAGAGGGTGTTTGTTTCATTTTTCATGGAAAGAGTCTGCCAAAATCCAGATGTAACTTAAGGTGCCAGGAACATAAGATCTCATCCCAATCCCTCTTTAGGCCCCTTCCAGTTGTGGCCACCTCTACTCACACTGAAATTTCTTTTGTTTCCAGGGCAAGAACAGGTGAATATCTATGTGTGCTAAGGCATCTATGTCTTACCTATTTATAACCTGTTAAACAGTAACACTTGAAAAGTATCAATCTAACCTGATATAATTTTTCAATTTCTGCTGATTTCACCAGTAAATTCAAAGTCTGCCACATGTACTCTAGTATTCCCATTTTGCTGCTGAATGAATCTGGAATTTCTAATGCAAAAAACATACACTGATTTAATTAAAATTAAAACACAATGCACAGGAAGGAACCCAGTGCATTTTTTAATCTTACTGTTCTCTTCTGATAGCTTATAATACTGTATAACCAGATACAAGCCAATTTGAGTTACTTCAAATTTTCAGAAGAAACATAAAAGTACAGGGCTTGAAGGGATCCAAGAAAGACATACTTCTGTTCTGAGACAAAATTAGATATGACTAAAATAATCTCTCACAATCAGTTCTGCCATCTGAGTCATTTTCCCTTTAAGAATGCCTCAGAGTTGCTTTTCCTTTCTGGGCTTCAAAAAATAAATAAATAAAGTGCAGAGAGGCAGAAAGCATTGGAAGAAAAGTACAATCCCCATTTTTTAATAGAGAATGGAGAAAAGATAACAACAGAGATCTGATGCGAATATTCCCCGCCTATTTTCCTTTCCTTTCAAATAAACAATATGGGGCAGAGTGAAATCCAAGTTACCTACTTGAGGAGAAGTGTCTAGAAAGTCAATCAGCTATAAAAATCTTAAGGATTTTAAAGAAATAGAGCTAGAATAGCTTAAATAGCTTACAAAGCAAACATGTAATTTTGCTTTTAAAATTGTCCCCATAGAGCGATAAGTTCTTCGCATCCAAAAAGTCAAAAAGTCGAAGTACATCCCACATTATAAGCTTATTTATGGACAAGAGGTGAATCTTTAAAGCAGGATAATCACAGAAGGAGAAATCAAGATTATTCAATATGTTTCGTGAAATAAAATTCAGATAAAGATGTTGTGTTACAAAGCCTGTAAAAAAAAAATAAATAAATCAGAATATTACTTAAAATATGGCTGTTATTTTTCAGCAATGATAAGCCAGAAGCAGAAAAAATTATAAATACAGGCCTTGTTCCAGAACACTGCAGTGTAAGTTAAAACATATACAGCGTAGTGGGAAGGGGAGTAGAAGGAAGGTGCTTGTAAAACTGCTGAGATGTAGGGCTTTCTTTTTCTTTTTTACATATAGAAACATCTGCATACACACATGTACATAAAAATAAAACAAGGTGTATACACAGAAATAACATAAAGACTGCAAAAGAGTACATTTATTCTAAAAAAGAGGAGTATATGAAAGAAATTAGTAAAGAGTTTGTAGCTGGAGTAATTTCAGATAGGAATTTCGTCTGATGTATCTTTAAAAAAGCTCTGCCCAGAATAATATTATCTTGTCAGAGCCACGGGACCTTACCTAGAAGAGATGCATACATACATTATACATTCTTTATAGTTAAGAAGTTTTCACTTGCTGTGTTTTTCTCAGTTGTTCAGTAGAGTTCTTAATACGAAAAAAACAAAGCTCAATGTACAACAGCCTTTATCTGTCCATCTTCACAGTTCCCAAGTCCTTTAAGACAAAACCCCCAGGGAGACTGAAAGTAAAAGCAGCTTTCCAGGTCCTCTCGCTAGCTAGAAGCAATACTGCCACAGAGGGCCAAAAGCACAGGTGCAAGGGCATGTCCAGGTCCTGGCCATGTTAGAGAGCAGCAGGGTTCTACAGGTGTTTCTCAGGCAAAGCAATACAAATACTCTCCCATCCCCAGGTGGAAATGCATAACCTAGTTTTTAAAAGATATTTCCGCCTTCTGAAAACAAAGGTATTTCATATTAAAGGTCACTGAATTAGGTTAGTGCAGTGAGCAAAACAGTAATAAACGCAAAGTAATGTCAGAGATGTCCAAGTGACTGGTTGATAACTGCACAGTCTTTTCTTTTGAGCCCCACATTTAGCAAAGCTACAGTGCTTTAGTACATCAATGCTGCCAAAACCAATTATGAAAGACAATTTCATGCATGGGCAACACTGATCTTACTCTCCCCACATGCAGTATGTAAACTGGAACTGATGTCTTTCTCAGCCTTCTCAAATGCAGATTAATAAATGAACACAATAGTTTAGCTCCACTTTACAGTCAATTTTTTTACGGTATTGCTTTTTCTTCAAGAAAGATACAGAGATGTAATCACAGAATGGCTAATCAGGTGCTTTAGAACTATGGTGAAGTTTAATTATTGAAGTACAAAATGCTTAGGAGGGAACACAGTCCTTTCCACTTAAATAAGGTAACAAGTAAGCAACACAGTTTAGTGGAACACTAAATTGTTACAGTAGTTCAGTGAGAACATCTTTTGTGACTCAGAGGTTACAAAGAACAAAATCTTTCCATAACCATGCTTACTCAATATACCAAAGCACAAAACTCTATAACAAGCATAATGTGAAAATTAGTTAGCCATAATGATGAAGATACTATTTTTATTTCTGCCTCCTCCTTAAGTAAATGTATAAGATACCATGTTTTTTTTTCATTACCCAGCTGCAGTATAAAATGAAGGAAGTAAAAGGTGAAGCAGAAAGACAAGGAACAGATATATATTATTAAATAGGTCTCTACCAGAAACTAGGATTTGGATCAGAGAGTTGATTTCATTTATCAGAGACACAACTGATATAAAATTTCGATATCTGAACACCCACACAGAACTGATCAATATATTTTTGTTTCTATTCTGTTTATGCTCTGATCGATGAACTGTAAGGTCTTAAATGACATAAATATGTAGCTGGTGTGTTCACTTAAAAAAAAATTGCACAGTTCCAATTTTGTCTAATAGGTGTAAAGAGTGCTAACTAATTACAAAATCAAACTCTATAAAATATATTTTTTCATTCCGTGAACTGACAGATCAGTTTCTGCAATGATGAAATAATATGCTTCTCATTATATTTCAGAATTTGAAATCTGCGGGTATACTAGTTGAACATCTTTGCATATTTCATAATATTTGTAAGAATATATCAGAAATGCTATATATATGTTCTTTTAGTATGTTTCGAGTATCTTGATTTTCTTCCCCTATGGTATTATGCAATAATTAATAGAACTGCTGACTTCTGCACTGGTCACACTGTCTGAATAAGGCCCGCACCACTCAGACTTCATGTTACGTAAAAGGTTCCTAAAAATAATATTACACATAGAAGTGCACTTCACTGCATTCGCTGTAGTTTACACAGGTAGTAGAATTCAGTATAATTTCTGTGGCTGTTTTTGCTTTTAGATGTGAAGTACCGGAGTCATAAAATTTAGCTTAGTCTTTTTTAATAGGATTCTGGGCACCAGATACCATGCCAGAAAGCTAGGTTCAGTCACAAAAGAAATACTATCACACTGAACACAGGTCAGAATACCATTTATATCTATTTAATCAACCAGCATCACATTAACAGCTAAAAACACATATAATTATTTTGTATAACAACCCACAGATAAGAATTTTAACAGTACTTAAAAAAAAAAAGAATAGAAGAAAAAGCTACCAAAATTGGTTTAAACACAGCCCATCAGGAATTCATACCACAAATTACATACTACTATCCCATTTATACTATACAACATCTTGACTCTGAACAGATATATAGTCTCAACAGACAGAACTAACCTTTAACAGCTTTAGAATAATTTTTAAAAGAGGTTGAACCAAATATCAGAACAAAGACACCACTATACATAATGTCCTGCCAGTAGTGACTTTTGTTCTGATAGAAGAGAAAAAAGGTACTATGTCAATGATAGTATGGAAGACAAACCCTTAGATTCAATACTATTTAAAAGTTTTATAACTCCAGCCAAGCATATCAAACTCTGCCAGATTATCTGCCATTAGATGAAACAACAGAGCAAACTGGTTGCCATCCTGACAGCGCACTTAAGTAATGCATTTAGCACCAGCTTCCTCTTCTGGATGAACGCAGGGCACAGGCTTAAACAGAGCTTATTAGGGTAGCTTAATTTTGAGAAAGAAAAGGCCAGAACCTCCTACTCAAGCACAGATGGCCAAACAGCTGACCTTGCTGTTAAAATAATTCAGTAATGTAGATGTAAGCAATGATCTCAAGCCACTCCTAAATTCTAGATGGGGCCTCTTTGAGTCATTGAATGCCTCGATCCTCATATAACTGTGTTGTGCAGACAACAGGTAAACTCTGTGTCAGTTCCAAAACAGCATCTGATTCCACTCACAGCTTAAGGCTTTTGCCTACATCATTTGTCTTACAAAAGGCAGGTTTTGGATATCATTTACATGCTACATACTGTCTTTCCAGCCGGGAGCTTATTTAGTTGTAACAGGAAGAGCAGTATGATGCAATGTTGTGACTTCAGGCTAGGATTTCAGTCCTTTTCAGGACTGCTGGAGGTAGCAGAAGGACGTTTGCAAGGACCCATTATGATGTACCACTGGAAAAAGTAAAAGACAGCCTTGCCTGCCTGCATGAACCAAGGACTGAATGGACATTCTGAATACTAAATCATTAGTCATTACCTTCAAAGTAATTCTGCCACAATTATTTTTGGCAGAACTTATTTACATTGTCATTGCCTTAGATGGGCTTTATTTTGTATGTGTGAGAATTCAGTTCCCGTAATATCAAGATGACACAGCATAAGATTTTATGAATGCTAAATAAACAAGCAAGAAAAATGTTCAACTCACTCAAACCAGTGAGCTTGGAGCTCCACTGAGACAAAATCAAACTTCTTAAAGGCTAAGCCCACAGATTTGTCCCTCTCCCTATGGTTGCAAAAAGGTATCTGTTTTCAAATAGTAATGAAAAGCAAAGTCTGCAGAAGTATGATTCATGCAAATAAAACCATAAATATTCAGGGAGCTCAAGCTACATTAAAGTGAGAACGTTTTTAAACAAAATATGCTTTTAAACTTCCAACATAACAACATCATATCATGACTGCCTTGTGGCGAATTTCTGCCTCTCTCTTGTTGCCCACAACATTTTTTCCCTATTTGTTATTACATTGTCATTCACTGTGGAGATTACTGAACCTACCCCTAAAACTTACAACTCCATCCATTTCTAAAATGAATAGATGCCTGTTCTGGTCTTCAGTAGTTTCTAACTTGACCAATCAAAGCAATCCAAACCACAGCAGTATGTAAAGAGAGACACCGGAGTCTAACACAGCAGGTTTTGCAGGGTTATAGAAGCTATCAGCAGCTTATTTCAAGCCACCTGCTAAGCAGCATGATAAATGTGAGGAGTTAAGAGCTTGTGGTTCTGTGCAGGTCTCAACCCTCCAAGACTGGGGTATGTAAGAAGTGAAATGTTCAAAACAGTTCAGGATCATAGCAGAAACCACTACAGTGCTCTCATCAGGGGAGAAATTAACTAAACTATTTCATGTTTATAACCCTGAGGTGGAGGTTTGAAAGCCTTGTAATCAGTGCAGGAAGTCATCAGACCAATGTATAGTGAGTTTCATGTAATCCAACCTGCACGGTGTGAATGCACAGACTAACATAACTTTCTCCATCCTTGCTGGAGAAATAGATATGTGCATATATACATCATCTGTGTGGAAGTCAAACATGCATATTTTGGGGCCTCTGTGATACATGAGAGCAAACAAGAAAGTAGTTCCACTCAACTCCATTCGACTGAGTTAGGCCCTTCCTTCATGAAACACACAGTTCTCACCACCATTACTGTTTATGTTTGAGAAGCCCAGTAAAGTTCATTAAATCAGCTGTGGAATATCAATGTATCGTTAACTGACTAAAGGTTACATAAAGGTGATGTTTACTAGCTAAATAGTCCAAAGAAGCCCTTCTGTTGACTGCTGCTGGCAGAAATCCATTCTAGAAGAGTATGGCCTCCGAAAGACTATTGTTGCCTTTCTACTGTGGCTGCCTCGAGGAGTTAGAGACTGAATAAGCAAAAGCCAGGTTCACAAAGGACTTTCTGGAAGAAAGAAGACTTACCATATAAACAAAGCACTGAAATGCCCTTGCCCATGCTGTATCAACTTTGTCCTTCCTTGGTCTCAGTCTTTTCTTCTCTCCTCCTTTGTCTCCTTCAGCAAACTATGACTTGCCTTCCCATCAGCAATATTTTTCTGGAAGAGAGTTGGGGGGAATTTCCTTTTTTTCCCCCACATTTATGAAGAGACAGATTTTCTTCCACACACTTCCTCCCCAGTTTTCAGACCTCCTAAAAGAATAATTTATTTTCCTGTCTATTGTTTTATTTGTCTGTGGCTTCTCAAAATTTAACACCTGCTGGCTGCTATGGGTGTTCTCTCCTTGAAATGCAGGCCAAAGCACACAGTGTTCACCAGTCAGGAAACTGCTATTAAGAAATGCTAACATGGCCACAGAAGTACCCTCTTGTTTGGAAAAGAAATCCTGATCTGTGAGGTTTCAGTGCTACACCCAGGTGGCTTTCAAGAGGAAAGACATCAAGCCTCATTTCTGGCAGAGTACAACCACCTGCCCTGCCAGGAGCTAGTTTTCATCCTACGGATTGCGTCAGAGACCACCTGCACCTACCCACAACACAACTGGCAGGGCAAAGATGGTGCCCTGGGATCTTCTCATTTACTGGAACTAATAATTATATCTGAAGACCAGTTTCCATCTGATCCAACTTTCACAGAGGCCAGTGGTAGATGTCAGAAGCCCAGAAGCTGGATTTCTTGGTATATTGTCACACAACTAAACTAATAAATGATCAAAACTTCACAGCCCTATTCTCTATGTTTTTATAATTATCACAATATTTTGCTTAAGCATGTAACTCTTGTCAGTGACAAGAGCACACATAATAATTCAGCTGGCTACCAGCAAGTTCCTAAGCACAATGACATGATTTGCACTCAAGACAGGTGAAGAGAGATGTCATACACTTTAATGAGATGAAGTCCATCCCATCGATTTGGTACCTATAGTAAGGAAATCTAGAAAAAAGCAGTAAAGACTGTGGATTAAAAGATAAGGAATGAGTGTAATGGATCAAACCAGTTTTATCATGGAAACAAATCACAACAGTTTAACAGGTCACATTTAAAACTAAAAACCTTGATGTGCTACAATTTGGGCAAATTCACAATGCTTCCCTAAAAGGCTATGTATAATCAAAGCTACCCAGTTAACAGGGTATCACAACAAGCTTGCAACCAAAGCACTGCCCTATAATTCAACCTAATTACGAGGACACAGATGGATCCTGCCCATTCTGTGGTATTTCTTGGTAGGGATTTCTGGTTCAGAATTTACCATGCTGTTCAAGTAAACATCACAAGAATCACAGTTTGATTAGTTACATTACTTGCCTGCTTAATCTGCAGTCTAGCTTCAAATTTTTTTTCTGATTCATAAGGCATATTACAAACCATAAGATTCTCTCCTGTTACAGTAAACAGATATTCCAAATGCTACTTCTCTGCTTCACTTGTCAAATGGCCTTCAGCAGGCAGACAGGAGGCTTTAGACATGGATAAAGAGAAATTAGAGAGATATTGCATATAGAATTTTCAGAGACTACATCTTGCAAACAGCTGAATGGGGATGGTTTTCATTTCAAATATTTCCTGTTCCAGAGAATTCTCTGGAGTCCCATTTACTCCTAATGGCTTGGAAATGTCTCAAAACCAGTAGTTAATAGTTTTCTTCCATTCCTGAAGAATTCCATTTAGTGTGTTGGAAAGAGGTTAAATTTTTGCCTTAGCACAGAACTTCGTGTAATGCCATGTAAACATACCTGTTAGAAAAGGTTATTTCTCTGAGTGAGAAATAACAAAGTTTTGACATCACATTTGTATTTCTGCAGTTGCTGGGGTCTTCACCAGGGGTTACAAGGGAGGATGCAGAAAACAGCTGTCAACTGGCTGGCAATGATGTATGTCTGTCTGAGAGAAAGTATGGTAAGAAAGTCCGGGCTAGGAGGATACTGGTGACTGCTGAAGGAGGACCACAATGGTACAAAGACTAGGAATGGAAGCAGAGACCTGACATGCTGCTTTGGCAGCTCTACAGATGCCTAGAGCTGCACCATTAGTAATTAAAAACACACCAGAGACTGATTAGGTATTTGAGGAGCTGAACTGTTTCTTCATTCTCCTTTTTCACAGTCTTAACTCTATGCTATCATGACCATTTTCTCAGAGGTCTTGGTCTACAACCCATGGATTCTTCCTTTTAGAACATGTTTTGATTATATCTACTAAGAAACCTTGTTCTGAGACAAGATCATATTTCTTTGGAAATAACAAAGAAGATGAAGTGGCCTAAGATGCAACATTCAAAACATAATTCCATATAAACCTCTGCAAAAGCAAGTCTTCAGTTCAATATAATGTGAAAAACAAACAATGTACATTTTTTTTGCACATAAGACATCTCACTGTAACTACGACCTCTACATGACTGTTTGTTACAATATTTTCATACTTTATTTTCATTCCGAAAAAAAAAAAGAACAGGTTAGCTGACAAACAACAACATGAGTTTGTGACACAAGTGCCTGATGTAGTGCTCTTGTCTACACCTGCAAGCCTTAGACTAGTAGAGATGGAAACTATTGTCCTCACTAGAATTTGGCCTGGTGTCCATTGCCACTTTTTCAAGTGAAAGCAGTGAGTTCAAGCTCAAAATGAGCTGAACAACTCGATGTCTTTGTAATATGCGAACATGGCATAAGAATGTATTTGCCTAGAAAAAGGGTTCTTGAAGATCAGGAAAGGATTAATAGGAAAAAAATAGTAATTTCTAAGAAAGGCTGGAAGAGTTTGTGTTAAGAGATGCATGAAGTATTTCAGTTGCAACTTTCTCAAAGAGTGTAACATTTAACTCAATGGTGAATATTTTTGATGGTTTTAAATGTAAGGTTTAATTAAGACTACAAATAAAGAGATCTCTGCAGATCTATTCCTCTAGTCTTTCCATTAGACATCACAGAGAGTGCCAAATGATCCTCTAATTGAATCACTGGCAATTAGATTTTACATTTTCCATTTTCCTAACACTAAAATGCAAGCAATAAAATATGAAAACAAACAAACAGACAAACAACAACAACAAAAAGCCATATATTAGTTGTTTATTCATCATAGAAGGAAAAAAAAAAAAAGACGACCCAGGCTGTCTGACCATCTTTTGCAAATTGGCTTTAAATTTCATCAGTATTCTTTATTTTTACAAATAACTAGCATAGTAAATATTTTCAATTGGCAAACTTATTTGAAAGTAGAAAGTCATAACAATAGTTACTTCTTTCTTCTATAGCAAACACCTAATCTTAATTTCTTGCCCTTAGTAGTTACTTAACAGTTCCTTCTGGCCTTAAATGCCACTTCCTCTCAGCCTTCTGAAGTGGGCTATTTGTCAATCACAGTTGAAGAAAACCTTTGATGAAGTATGCTAGTTCTCTAAAGACTGTCTAAAGTGTAAATGTTTGTTTTGTCTCTGCACTTGATATTTTGATCAATAAGTTAACGGGGCTTATTTTTCCTTCTCCCAATTAACCTATCTACCATATAATTGCCTTGTTTGAAATATAACCCCTGTAAGAAAGACACTATTTTGTCCATCATTTAACTGAAAGTTTTTCCTTGGCCCTAAGACAAGCAGCATATCAGTTTTTCCAAGAAGAATACAATGATTCATTCCAGCCACCATTGTGGTTGACATAGAACCAAGTGTTGACAGTAAGATACTCTCCTGAGCTATAAATAATTCATTTACATGGCAAACATCCACTTTATATCCAGTCTGAATCTCCAAGAATTTCAAGAACAGTTCATTTGAACCATCATCAAAATTGTCTTTAGCGACATAAGCATCACCCTCATAACTTTGTTGATTTTTGAATCATATTTGGATGCAGTTTAAAACTCTTAGTTTTTGAAAGAAAAAAAGTTTTTTGTCCTGATTCCATTTCTCTTAATTTTTCCCCTTTGGTCCGTTTTCCTACATTAGTAATTGTTACAGCATTGTTCTTCTATCACAAAACCTTTACCAAGTATCTTTTTTCTTTCATTCACAGTCTTATTTTATATGTTACAAGGGAACAGATTTCCTTTATTTTTCCACCCTTATTTACTTTGTTAATGAGTGGGAAAAAAGATATGTATTTATTTTTTAACTCTCACTGAACAGTTTAATCCTGGAACACACAGAACCCTTGAAAATCTTTCGGGGAGAAAAGTACGTTTGAGGGGGGGAGGGGAGTGGTCCTTTTGTTAATGCTATAAAAATTTAAGAAAGCATTTTTCAAAGTAAAAAAGATGCCACTGCAAGTAAAGCAAAAGACTAGGGAGAGTAATATAGACTAAATTTTTTATTTCTCTCCACGTCATTGACACAACATGTGACTGTGGGTAATTCTCTCATCTTTTCTGTATCTTGCAGTATGACGTTTCCAACCCTGGAAATTACCAAGAAAATAAAATAGATTAGCAGACTTCATAAATAAATACTTAGCTTGTTCATAAAATGGAGAAAGGTTACTTCTGGTTATGATTAGTTAAAACCCCTGAAATTACACCGACCTTATCTATTTGAATTTTACTAGAAATTTTGAGGTAAGTTCAGGTATATTTTAGGAAAACAGAAATTCTTCGTACTGCAAAAAATATCTTTATTTGAAGATTTTCACATTTCAGTGAAATCATTAAAAATCCTAAAGTAACCAGAAGTTTTCCACAACATGCAGCTGAACAGGTTCTCAAAAAAGAAACAGACATAAAGAGAAAAATGTGTGCGACTATCATGTTATTTCCAGTCAGAATTGTGAATTTCATGTGAATTTATAGAGATATGTTTTGTGGCTGTACTCTATACTTTTTTCTAAAGTGAAGTTAGATCAGGTTTTCAATATTTGAAACTCATCATATGAATAGAGTGTCTATAATAGAGCAATGTAATCAAAGATGTAAGTAAATCCTCTCATTACATAACTTTACAGATTTTGAATTAAAATAAGAAAAGGATTTTATGCACCACTTGGATTTTGGGAAGGAAAACTTTTGTCTAGGAACTATTAGGTTTCAAGTGGAACGTTAAAGTTCTGAAATTCCAGTTTTCAGAAGAAAGTATATTCCTAAAAGTGTACGCAAAACCTGTTTTGTAAAAGAGTTAATTTTACATCCTGTCTTTTTTTGCAACGTTGATTTCCTCAATGCAAAGAGAGAAAAACCCAATGGCAGGTATAGGCTGGCCTTAGACCAAGCTATAAACAGCATTAGATCATCAGCATGAGGAAATCTTGTCATTAATCTTAATTTCATTGATCTGATTAGGAGATACAATTTTGTTTCTCTTTGTCTGGATGGTCAAAACCTCGCAATAAAGAAGACACTAAGCAGAGTTTTGAGCTGAAAACTATGAAGTCATAATATGGACTTCACCCCTAATAAGGGTGTCTTTAATTAGTTCCATTTTTCTGCAGGAAACTAAGAATGAGATAATGTTATATTCTTAGTAAAAATACAGGTGAGTATAGATGGTCACTGCTTCTTTTTGCAGATATTGCTAAGGCAAAAATCTCAGAGTGTAAGAGGTTTTATATTTTACTTTCTCTGACACAGTTAAAAAAGTAAAAGTTGTGCAACCACACAGTAAACTGATGTAAAAAGTGTTTTTGTCAACATGGCTTATGTAATTTTGAAACAGCTTCAACATATATCCATATGAAACACATTTTACTATTATGCAGTTATAGTATAACGTCAATATTAGTGCTTGCATCAATATGCCGTAACAGTAAGAAATTACACACTCAAGCTGCATACATTTACAGAATACGTTTCTGTTTGTTTTGTGCAAAATATATAAAACACTATTCTGCACAAATCTGATCACCTATAATTCAGTACTCAAACTACAATACTGGTTTGATCAATGTGAATAAACACACCATGCAAGCCTGTCAGAGAACTTCATTGCTAACTCTGTCTTAAATTACAGGAAGTGGAAAAAGACTAACTCACTGACATCATCTTTTATATACCAGTGAAGTTAGACCAATAATGGTTTTGGTTTTGCAATGTATAATATAGTCACTTAATGTACCAGGAAGAAATCCATAATCAAAGGAATAATTAAACATAGATGGCAATGTCTGAGTTACCTTAAAGTGCCTTTCCGCTCTACAAAGAGACTGCAAATGTAGCAACATAGTGTGTACATGTTTGCTGGTTTCCAGGTTTAGCTTGCCGTTGTGAATTCCCATGTGAAGGGATTTTGTTTGTTTGTTTGTTTCTCCTGCTACCAGCTCGTAAAACTCAAAAAATTATCAGAAAATTTTGTTAAGCTTTTCGATTTTGGTTTTTTTTTTTTTTTTTGTTTCTGGGGGAATAGAGTTGTTCTGTTTCCCTGATGTCAGCACTGATAGCAATTGTGGGCCAAACTGTGATCTCCAGCATTTCATACGAATACTAATCTGCCTTTAGAAAATGCAATAAGATAAAAGAATGCATCAAATCCTGTTAAACCAATACACACGACCCTACTTACACAGAAATACTTATGTGAATACAGTTGTTTCATTCATACACAGTGAGAGCTTGACACTCCTCACAGCTACAGCCAAGGCCCTAAGATATTGGCTGTTGCTGTGACATAGCAGCTTTCCGAGAAAGCAGGCAAATGTCATTGCCCTTTTCATTTCAGCAGGGTGCCAGCTCACTCACCCACGACTACCCAAAAGATGTAGGTTCCTATGTCTAACTTAATGGTGTTTCTTTCCATTGGGTGTTACTATAACTTGAAAGGTTCATCTCATCATTTTACTGTCTTGGGGATTATCCTGAATGTAATTATCAGACACTGAAAAACTGTAGATCATTGTGCATGTTGCTGTGGTGTTAACCTCTAAAAACAATCAAGTCTTATTTTTCTACTTCCAACAGTTCTCTATTTCATCATGTAACACCATTTCTGATTCTTACTTAGACTTTTCTTAATCTACAGCTGTACCCAGTGAGTTCAAGGAGGTCCAAGACATGTCAAAGAACAGCTGGACATGGGAATCTGAGAACACAGCCTTGCATTTTGAACATCTGCATAACTAGGTATGTATAATATCTTGCCTTTCTCACTCTTATGACCAGAAATCACAATTACCACTTTCTTTTCTGCCTTGCCACTCTGCCCTTTGACGTTCGGGTTACCCAGGTAGGCAGACCATATGGGCAGAGGTCACTGCCACTACTGTGGCTCCATGTTAGGCTTAATTATCCACTACTCCCTAAATGGATTTCTTGATTCATAAGCCTAACAAATCACAGCTAAATTGTAAGTGAAGCATAAAGAAAAATCATCAATATCTGAAGGCAGACATATTCTCTGTGGACCACTTGATGATAATAAATTTCTAAAAGGCTGAAATTGTCTAAAGTAACCATGGACATGCTGCCAGCTAAAAATTGAAAGCTAACGGAAATGGTAATGATATTTAGAGACATAAAAGAATTGCAGTTTGTTTTATTCCCTTCTGTGGTTCTTTATAAACTGGACTTCCTGATGTCTCTCTGCCCATCATGCTGAGATGAAGCATAGTCTTGCGTGTGGTAAAAGCAGTCAACTGCAACGAGATATTTTCCAGTCATGGTGTTGTTTGGAAGATGTAACGCAGCTGAGAAATCCAGCTTGTAAAGGGGAAATAAACAAGCAAACAAACAAAACAAGTCCTTTTATTAGAGTATACAAGAAAACAACTCGAAATAAATTATTTTAGTTTCCAATGACATTATTTAAGAAATGGAAACCTTGACTTTGAGAAAATAACTTTTTCTTACAAACGCAAACATCTTAAATATTTCTTCTAGATTTCACACCGATTTTTCAGCAAAAAAAATGTTTACTAGAAAATCTTCATGAAGCTCAGATAAAACCTCCTTTTTGCCACTGAACAGATATGTTTGAATTTTTAGGGACTAGCACCTGTTCACTAAGACAGCCATTTTACTTTATTTCTTAACATTTAAAAGAATTATCATGTAGTACTGAGGACACCTCAATTTTCTGAGCCTCTGAAATGGCCAAGAGTTATACCTTGTTGTAGAAAACTATGACCACCAATTCATCAAGTCACTTGCAGGCGCTGGATTTTGAGCACATGCATAATCTTGCTGTCTTTGATGGGATTTGAGTGTTCATGTGTCATTTAGGAACATTAGCTAGCAAATAGGAGCTTTCTTCTGTAACATTTCCCTAATTCAGGAGTAAAATTACAGATTTAATCTCAGCTTCATAAAAAAGCTTCATAAAATAATAATGCTTACAAATTTATTATTATTTTTTTTAATTTAAAGAACAAATTTTGTGACAGTATTGGTCCTTGACTTGTACATACAAATCCTTCAGTCATTATGATGGCAATAATACCAAGAAAACCAGTTGTGAATAATGAATTATAAGACTTAAGTTTTTTGCAGAAATCAGAAAGCAGCCAGAATTCTCCCACGACTCTGGACGGAGACGTTGTCTTGGTGGTGTTGTTGGGAAAAGCAGGTGGTTTACAAAAGACTAAGTGTTCACACCTTCAGTGTACAAGCTAGTAGTATCCTGCTATTACCATTAATCAGGATTCACAGAAAATTTACTTCCTAAAGAACTTGACAGATTATATGCCGTTTCCTTCAGTCCAGGACCTCAGACCCATCTGTATCGCTGTTCCCAGGGATGTGCCCACTGCCCTGCTCCCTAGTGGGGTGGTGGGATGGTCCAGGCTGCCAAGTCCTGCCCTGCCAGCACAGTGGGAAGCAGCTGACCCTCCTGGTACCCAGCAGACCACAACCCCACAGTGTCCTGGTGACGTTTTTCTATTTCTGTGTGAGAAATTGGTGCTATGGCATGGTTTGCAATTAAATGGACCATGAGTGAAGAAAGTGCTCAACTTGTTACCACCTGTAGTTCAAATCTGAATCAAAGTGCTGTTGCAATTTTGCACCTTTTCGCTCATATTGTGCTTTCTTGCTGAAGTTCTCTGACATTAACAAAATACAGTCAAAAGAAATAACATCATTATGTATAGAATATGGTCCCTTGAGTCCATACAGGCTGCAGGTTCAAGACCTCAAGCAATATTACATGGAGCTTGGTCAAATTTTACATATCTATGTATAAAGACTTCTCACTGCCTAATTATAATAATATGTCTCTGTTGCAAATTACCTGAATGCTGTACATGCCTAAGGAGATTTCAAATGCATCTTTACCTTTTAAATATGCTGAAGGGTAAATTCATTGGATCCAACTATCCTAGTGGAACTTATGTCCCCTAATGACCCAACTACCTTCACAGGGACCTACTGTAAATATGGAGGATTCTAATAACCCTTTAAAGCCACTGATATAAATCTTGTTATACTAGACAGATTATTCAAACCCAAATGGCTTTCTTTTAGACCTGGTCTTGATTCCCATTTTTTTGATAACATGAAATATTATCTGCTAAATGCAACCCTTAGAGAATGTACGCAAAACCCAACGGAAGAAAAAAAGATGCAGCGTAGTAGAGAAAGGCCCAGATTATGTGTACATTATAGCACAACCAATGAAAGCAAAGGCATTGTACACCATGAACAATAGTCTTATGTAAATCTGAGATTTGTGCAGGCCTGAGAAGGAGGTCCATCTAAGGATTTCTTGTCTGGATCAGAATTAAATAATCATGTAGCCCTCTGAATGTAGATTACTCTGTGTGGACCTGAATCTACTCATGAATGGTTTTATTGAGGATTGTGAGTGTGTTCACCTGGACTAGTGCTTCCATGATGCTGAAGCACATCTCAGTGTGTAATTCATATATTCAATACTCAGCAAGCTATATACAATCACAAAATTGAAAACCCAAACAATGAAATCTGAAGGAAGAACATGCTTTGAAGTGAGACAATTAATTTAAATATAGACCCCTGAATCATTTTTTGAGTATGATGCTGTGATGGAAGATGAGGATATTTAGAAGATCATGCACAAAATGCCATCTTACGTTAGACCATTCGGGGTCTGTAGACATAGCAATACTAGAGTCTACTCACTGAATAGAATCCATTTCTAGTAATGTCAGCAAAAGGCAATGTTCATCTAGAAACACCAAGAAATCCAAAGTTTCATGGTGATACAATAATTTAGGAATCTCTAAATAATACCTGTCAACAACTTCTATAAAGTTCATTTCTCCCTGAGATATGCAAAAGCCAATACTAATTCATATATAGTACTGTCTCTTCTTCAGAATTTTTCAGCAACTTTGGGGTATTTAAACAGAAAATTGTATTCATACAAGATATTGTATTCAATAGGATTCTATAGGCTAGCAAAAAAATAAAGAACTAATTCTGTGTTAGATTATTCAGCATTCCTCAGAAATTGCCTAAAACCTCATTAAATTTCTCTACAATTTTTCTTTTTAATTTCCATTAATTTTACAGAATCTTCCAGAAAGAAATACTGTAAGCAGTGGAAAAGTTCTCAAAAAGGGGGCCAGAGATACAGAAAATATCTATTCATCTGAATACAAAGAATCAGAACAGAGTTATGAATGTTCAGGATTGCTGTTCCTCTTTCTCAACTGCTAGAATGGAAATGTGAACTATTTCCATAAACTTGCCAGCATCTTATGATCTGAAAAGCTATTTTTGAATTTATTTCTCACAGAAGAAAACCTACCTCTTCCAATCTAAAATTAGGCTGTGAGCCTATCTTCTGCTGCAGCCAATCATATGTAAGGTAGGTACTTAAATAAAAATAAGAAATCTGAGAACTCTAAAAGCGTTAGAAGTAGGTCACAGGGAGCCTTACCTCTGCCTAAGAGAAATTTTCAGCAACAAAAGGTGTTCTTGTTAATGAGCTGTAATGTAATCAGCTTTTTCATGAGGAAAAATCGCCTTCACATAAACTGTAAATTGCCACATACCAAGCCAATTAATGAAGCTAGAAGGTTTTTTTACATGCCCTATCCAATGCACTTAGAGGAAAAGTCCTTATGTGTGGAGCAGTTCTCAGGTGCACATTAGGTAGTCATTTATTGCTGGTTCTATTTAGCTGCATTAGATTTAAACAAGGTGTTCCATTTTCATGAGTTTAGTATTAGCAGTGGCACTCCTCAAATAAGATCTATCAAAAGTTATCAAAGCTGCACATTTCAGAGCCTGATAATTTCAATTTTCTATTGCATAACCTGAGAAGCACTAGGAGAACATTTATCGTTTTCACAAATATCTAGAAAAAATAGCCAATAGAAATATAAAAGGACAGGATAATGTGTCTATCTCAGGCTTGGAATTCTGAAGTTCCTACACAACCCTTCTGCTTGAGATCATAAGCCTGTTCACCCATTTCAGTTCCAAGCTTTTTACAACAGTTATTATTGATTCTCAGTAATTTCTATTTAATTTAAAATATCTTTGGAAGAGGTCTCCTTTGCCACTTCAAATACTCTTTCATTACAGGCAATTAGTTGGTGAAACCATAATATACAGACTCATTCACAGACAATGCTTGATTTGGTTTTTTTTACATAACAACTGAGTTCCTCCTCTTTCTATCAACTAGAACAATGGAAAATTTGCTTACAAATATGTCTCATGCCTCATACTTTAAATTAACCTTGCATGATTGGATTATGAAAGAAATGGTGAAATACATTTCAGTTTCAGCTTTTTTTGCAGCATTTATGGAGCTGCCAGTTTTAGTTTCATGTCTTCTTTTATATTTTGTGGGTTATCTTCAAAAAGACAAAGCAGTGATCTTCAGAGAAAGAGCTTAACTATTGTAACTGTCAGACAATTATTCTGTAAATGTTTAATTTTTCAAATGTGAGCATAGATATCAGATGCCACAAGTTTAAAAAAAATTTGACTTGTTTTATTGTTCAGTGATTAGAATTTTTCCATCTGCTGTTCAGTACTAACTTAGTTTACATTCACTTACAGCCAACACAATTAAAACTCTGAAGTTAAACCTTCCAGAAATGGAAGAAAACATCAGAGTGTATGTACAATGAAGAATTCCCCTTATTCAGACAGACTATTCCCATTGCCTTACACATACAAACACTTACAGCCCTTCTATAAGGGTGAGAGTCATGTGATAAACTACATGATCAGGTGATAAATTACAGTGCTATGTGATAAATGAATTTGTCATGTACCATTGACTGCCTAACCTGCCCTCTACCCACTAACCTATCTCCTGGGACTTTCTTTAGCATCCAAAGCCCTGAACAGCTTCAGAGATATACCATCTCAACTTTAAACTAGCCAGACAGTAAAAAAAAAAAGGTAATCTTACTTCTTTTATCCAGAAAAATGAAACAAATCAGCAGATTCACTGAGGATGATACTAACTTCTGTGGCTGTGACAAAATTTTCTTAGACACAAGTCTTCACTTTACAATCAAATCTCATTTACAGAGATAAGAACGTGTGCTCTTTCACTGGACATCTTCAGTTTTTTAATAGCAACCACACAGTAGCTTTTAACCCTGGAAAATTCTGATCTTCTCCCTCATTTCTCCTATTTATATAAAGGGAAGCTATTATAGACCACATTCAGAAGCTTGTTTCATTATTCGTGTCCTGTATTTGATAATTATGGAATCTAATTCTACATTTGGAAAGAAAACCATAAGTATGTGTCTTGTATATATATAAATAAATCAAATTTTCCAATTTTAATAACTGCTAAAATAATTCTTTAAAATGGGCTTTTTGTGTGATATGTGATATACATATGTGATATACGTATATCTCATATATCTCAGATATATGAACATATGTGATATACATACTGCCTCTTTTTAGTATGTGATCAATGCAAAGGATTTATTGCTACAAGTTTCAGAAGTGGAGACCTCCAAGTCATCAACACAGGACATCCTTAATGTGCTATACACTTACCCACTCTGTAGGCCCATAGAGGTGGTCCCAGACTCTTAAAATTTCAAGGAGGAACAGCTGATGGTGAAATTGGCCTGCACCCAGAAGAAATGCTACTGGAATAGAAGCACTCCTGGCTGCCTTGAGATGTCCATGATCAGCTGCCAAATTCTGAAAATGGCCAGCCAGGCTTTAAAAGATAATATCTCACCTGGAACCTTCTCAGGTAAATATGCAGACCCAGATTACACTGTGATTACCCCAAATTAAAAGTTGTTCTTCTCTGTCTTTGCCGTGCTCTGTAGAAACCCTGATCATAGAATAGAATCATGGAATAGTTTGAGTTGGAAGGGACCTTCAAAGGTCACCTAGTCCAACCTCTGTGCAATGAGCAGGGACATCTTCAACTAGATTAGGTTGCCCAGAACTACATTCAGCCTGGCCTTGAATGTTTCCAGGCATGGAACATCCACCACCTCTCTGGGCAACCTGTGTCAGTATTTTACCATCCTCATTGTAAGAATGATGAGATTTTCTTCAACAACTCTGGAGAGAGACTTTCCTAATAACACATCTGCCATAAGCATTCTTCCACAATTGGTATTTCATCATGTGCATATGCCACAGGGATAATAAAAGGTAATTGCTAGGGTCTTCCCAGCCAGGTTTTCTTTCTCCTGCATGATGATCCATCAACAAACGCCATTGGATCTTTCTGAGAAGGTGGTTCAGAAGGTTTTCATAAAGAGCACACTGTAAAGTCTGCAGTAGGAATTATTGATGCTAAATCCCTCAAACCCCATTCCTATTTAGGTTTTGGGTTTGGTCTGGGTATTTTTTTTTTATTTTTTTGTTGGGGGTTTTTTTATTATAAACTTGCCCTTAGAGTTAGGTAGAAAAGAATTGGACAACCGAAACAGCAGGTAATAATATCAGTGCCACCTTTATTTTAGTAGTTATTTTATCCAACTTTCTGACAATCCAAAGAACATAGATCTTGAAACTATTCCGTCTAACTAGAATAAGCTATCTGACTTAGTTCCTAGTGGATAAGCAGGGTTGTGCATTGGTGAAGTCTGCATTATGCCAGGAGTTTCTCAGGGAAATATGAATCTATGATGTCATTTCTAACAACTTAAAAATTAATTATAAACAAAAAAATTGATCAAAAAACACTGGCACAGTATCCGTTCTCTTTTGCTTACGTTTTGATATGAAGAGGAAACTAAGGGATTTTAGCCATTTTTTATGGAAACACGGAGTACCACTTGTTTCAGTGCAAGGTTTCTTAGTTGACAGAGGTGAAATAAGAAACCTGCAAGCAAAGGATTTGAGGTGACAACTGAACATTTATACTTATTTTATAGAAGTCTTTAGCATGCAACTCTGATCTTCTATTCTGTCCTATGCTAGTGTTCTACTTTTTTCCTACCCACACGGTGTTTTCAAGTCGTAGGAACAGACTATTCAACACTTGCAATAGCAACAAGGTGAAGGTCCTCAAAACCACCTCGTATTACTTAATGTCCTATGTGATGTTCTTTACCATTTTCATAGGAAGATAATTGTAATGATCTTACCTAAAAATTCTCCATAGCTAGAATCTGTTCAGTTGGCTGCTTTTCTGAATTCATTCATGTTGCCAAGTCACCTTATTGTATGTCTTATTGCATACCACAGGAACTATTTTATGAGACAGACAAGCATTCGCAAGAAGCAGCAGCCCTATGAGAAAAAGAACACCTTTTCTTCCTTAGTCTCTGATAGCACCTACATTCTGCCAATACATAGCATTATTTATACATGCATAATGTCTAAAATTTAATGCTAGATTGATTGTGGAAAAAACCCCTCATTTACTAACCAAAGCACAGATTATGTACTTCTTGTTTTAAAAAAATAGTAAGTCTGCTTTGATTCTCATTTTGTTTGCGTTCGATTTGTGTTCACAGAATACAATAAGCAATTCCATGTTTATGCTTTAAAATTTAGTTGATTCTATTTGAAGATGATTTAAAAACAATTTCTAGTGAGTTAAAACTAATAAGACACAAATTAAGAAAACCAACTTTTTGGCAAAGCTAAATTGGCTCAAAGTAAATAAAGTACTTAGTGAAGTAAGTGGGAAAATTACACTAAATAATTAAGTGTTGAATCACCATCCTATTTATCTTACACTGCCATTTTTAAAAATAGTTTTCAGCGTACATGTTTGCTATCACTCCTACTGTAGGAACACTGTGGCATATATTCTTTGAAGCACATTCTATTCAGCAGACAAGAAATATCACTGTTGATCATACCTTTGATCCATCTATGAGATTACAGTTCCCTTCCACACAAGGGCAAGTAATTGGTGTAGTCTCACAATAACTAAACACTTCAGAGTGTTCCTAGCAAAGTAGTGTGAACTCAATGTAGTATCAGTACTTCACATATAAGAGATGGGAGATGGACTAGAAAGTACTTGCTTGACCACCCCTGCTCTAATAAACTGAAGTCAATCAATCAACCCACTTAATTTTACAAAATTATTTTTTTATAAAGAACAATGTTGGGGTTTTGGTTTGGGTTTTTTACCTGACAGCCTGTCCTATAATACATGTCACCATCATTTATAGAAATAACAGATTAACGTAGTCCAATACCACTGATCCTAAGAGGAGATCACATATGCTAAGTAAACTTCAGTTTATATTTTCTGATACCACTATGGCAATAATATTTTGTGTCAGTAATGCCATTAAGGTAAGTCTATAGGAAAATTTCATTCAGTTTCTGTTTTTTTGCCTTGTCCATAAACAGAAAGGATCATCCATACATCTTGAGTGCAAGTCCCTTAGGCCAATTAGTTCATTTTTGAGAGAGTCCATCTAGAAAGACCTAACACTCTGGATCATGTTTCACTAGCACAAATGCTCTGACTTCATGTATTTTACATTCACTCACGCAAGAGTTTTTGGAAAGGAAACATTGCAGTTTCTCCTAAGAAGGATCTATCACTCCTGAACACAGGAGAGAGGACTGCAGAGCAACTGGAAATTAAAATAAAGTTCCCTGTGCATCGTTCTTGAAATTCTTGTGCCTGCTATGGCTCTTTTAGGAATACAGAATATCCTACCATCTGCTTAAGAAAGAAGTTGTATGTTGAATGAACTAGACAATTTTTCATCTATAAACATAAATTATTTAAACCCTGATATTCAAAGAAAGACATTAAGGGAGGTTTTTATGGTATTTTTTTTTCTTTTTTAGCCAGGCATTTTCAAAAGTTTAATGGTAGGTATTAGGGATGTAGAGTTGTGTATCTGGTTGTCCTGGGTTCAGCTATAGCAGTCATTTTTCTCCTGCTTAGTAGCTGGTGCAGTGCTGTGTTTTTTAACTTTCAGCCTGGGAACAACGCTGATAACACCGATGTTTTTAGTTGTTGCTAAGTAATGTTTATTCCAACCAAGGACTTTCTCAGTCTCATGCTTTGCCAGGGAGGAGGGGAAGCCGGGAGGAAGCAGAGACAGGACACCTGACCCAAACTAGCCAAAGGGGTATTCCATACCACAGCACGTCATGCCCAGTATATAAACCGGGGGGAGTTACCCGGAAGGCCCAGATCACTGCTCGGGTCGGGCTGGGTATCGGTCGGCGGGTGGTGAGCAATTGTATCCTCTCCCCTTGTTATTTCACTAATCGTTACTATCATTGGTGGTAGCAGTAGTGGTTTTGTGTTATACCTTAGTTGCGGGACTGCTCTTATCTCAACCCGTGGGAGTTACATTCTTCCCATTCTCCTCCCCATCCCTCCGGGAGCAGGGGGAGGAAGAAAGGGGGGGGGGGCGGGGAGTGAGCGAGCGGCTGTGTGGTTCTGAGTTACCGGCTGGGCTCAAACCACGACAGTTCTTTTTCTTCCAGCAGCTGTCCACCTTACCCGGTCTCTCGGAGGATCCTTCTGTTGTGGGGTTGCTGAAGGTCGAAGAACAACAAGTGCCAATTGCGACCACAACAGTGCACCGGCGGCAATATCGCACCAACCGAGACTCCTTGATTCCCATCCATAAGCTGATCCGCAGACTGGAGAGCCAAGGAGTGATCAGCAGGACCCGCTCACCCTTTAATAGCCCCATATGGCCAGTGCAAAAGTCTAATGGAGAGTGGAGATTAACAGTAGACTATCGTGGCCTGAACGAAGTCACACCACCATTGAGTGCTGCCGTACCGGACATGTTAGAACTTCAATATGAACTGGAGTCAAAGGCAGCCAAGTGGTATGCCACAATTGACATTGCCAATGCATTTTTCTCAATCCCTTTGGCAGCAGAATGCAGGCCACAGTTTGCTTTCACTTGGAGGGGCGTCCAGTACACTTGGAACCGACTGCCCCAGGGGTGGCAACACAGCCCTACCATCTGCCATGGATTGATCCAGACTGCACTGGAACAGGGGCAAGCTCCAGAACACCTGCAATACATTGATGACATCATCGTGTGGGGTGATACAGCGGAAGAAGTTTTTGAGAAAGGGAGGAAAATAATCCAAATCCTGCTGAAGGCCGGTTTTGCCATAAAACGGAATAAGGTCAAGGGACCTGCACAGGAGATTCAATTTTTGGGAATAAAATGGCAAGATGGACGCCGCCAGATCCCCACAGACGTGATCAACAAGATAACAGCAATGTCTCCACCAACTAACAAGAAAGAAACACAAGCTTTCTTAGGTGTTGTGGGGTTCTGGAGAATGCACATCCCAAATTACAGTCTGATTGTAAGCCCTCTCTACCACGTGACCCAGAAGAAGAATGATTTCAAATGGGGCCCTGAGCAACAACAAGCCTTTGAACAAATTAAACGAGAAATAGTTCACGCAGTAGCCCTTGGACCAGTCCGGGCTGGGCCAGATGTGAAAAATGTGCTCTATACCGCAGCTGGAGAGAATGGTCCTACCTGGAGCCTCTGGCAGAAAGCTCCAGGGGAGACTCGAGGTCGACCCCTTGGCTTTTGGAGTCGGGGATATAAAGGATCCGAGGCCAGCTACACTCCCACTGAAAAAGAGATACTGGCAGCCTATGAAGGGGTTCGAGCTGCCTCAGAAGTGATCGGAACTGAAGCGCAGCTCCTCCTGGCACCCCGGTTGCCTGTGCTGGGCTGGATGTTCAAAGGCAGGGTCTCCTCTACACATCATGCAACTGATGCTACATGGAGTAAGTGGGCCGCACTAATTACACAACGAGCTCGAATAGGAAATCCCAGTCGTCCAGGAATTCTAGAAGTCATCATGGACTGGCCAGAGGGCAAAGATTTTGGGATGTCACCAGAAGAGGAGGTGACGCGTGCTGAAGAGGACCCACCATATAATGAACTGTCAGAGAGTGAAAAGCAATATGCCTTGTTTACTGATGGGTCCTGCTGTATTGTGGGAAAGCATCGGAGATGGAAGGCAGCTGTGTGGAGTCCCCTGCGACAAGTTGCAGAAACTGCTGAGGGAGAGGGTGAATCAAGTTAATTTGCAGAGGTGAAAGCCATCCAGCTGGCCTTGGACATTGCTGAACGAGAAAAATGGCCAGTACTTTATCTCTATACTGACTCATGGATGGTGGCAAATGCCCTGTGGGGGTGGTTGCAGCAATGGAAGCAGAGCAACTGGCAACGCAGAAGTAAACCCATCTGGGCTGCTGCATTGTGGCAAGATATCGCTGCTCGGGTGCAGAACCTGGTGGTGAAGGTACGCCACGTAGATGCTCATGTACCCAAGAGTCGGGCCACTGAGGAACACCAGAATAACCAGCAAGTGGATAAAGCTGCTAAGATTAAAGTGGCTCAGATGGACTTGGATTGGCAACATAAGGGTGAATTATTTTTAGCCCGGTGGGCCCATGACACCTCAGGCCATCAAGGCAGAGATGCAACATATAGATGGGCTCGTGATCGAGGGGTGGACTTAACGATGGACACTATTGCCCAGGTTATTCACGAATGTGAAACATGTGCTGCAATTAAGCAAGCCAAGCGGTTAAAGCCTCTCTGGTATGGAGGACGATGGCTGAAGTACAAATATGGGGAGGCCTGGCAGATTGACTATATCACACTCCCACCAACCCGCCAGGGCAAGCGCTATGTGCTTACCATGGTGGAAGCAACCACCGGCTGGCTGGAAACATACGCTGTGTCCCATGCCACTGCCCGGAACACTATCCTGGGCCTTGAGAAACAAGTCTTGTGGCGACACGGCACCCCAGAGAGAATTGAGTCAGACAATGGGACTCATTTCCGGAACAACCTCATAGACACTTGGGCCAAAGAGCATGGCATTGAGTGGGTATATCACATCCCCTACCATGCACCAGCCTCTGGGAAAATCGAACGGTACAATGGGCTGTTAAAAACTACACTGAGAGCAATGGGTGGTGGGACTTTCAAACACTGGGATACACATTTACCAAAAGCCACCTGGTTGGTCAACACTAGGGGATCTGCCAACAGGGCTGGCCCAGCCCAATCAGAACTTTTACGTACTGTAGAGGGGGATAAAGTTCCTGTGGTGCACATAAAGAATTTGTTGGGGAAGACAGTCTGGGTTATTTCTGCTTCAGGTAAAGGCAAACCCACTCGTGGGGTTGCTTTTGCTCAGGGACCTGGATATACTTGGTGGGTAATGCGGGAAGATGGGGAAGTCCGATGTGTACCTCAAGGGGATTTGATTTTGGGGGAAAACAGACAATGAACTCAATTGTACGCTGTTGCCTGCTCTATAACACTTTTATAGCCCACCAGCTAGATATCTTCAGGTCACCAGCCATTGACCCTGACTTCCCTCCGATCATCACCTCAACAAAGAATGAATTTTGAGGAAACCAGACGAGCTCAGCAGTGACCAGACGAGTTTGGCGGTATCATCAGCAGGCAACAACCCAACACTACGTACCGTCCCTCCTGCCCTGAAAGACTATTACAAGAGATGGAGCCTGACATCATGGACTGGATGAGTTCAGCAATTTTACAGGGATTGGTCCATGGACTAGGGAATGATATCTTTCTCTGTGTGTGGGTGTGGGTGTATATATATGTGTATATATGGGACAGGGGTGATGGTGTGTTGAGAGATGTGGGATATGATCGTGACGTGAATGGTATGGAATAAGGGGTGGATACAAAAGCCTACAGCACCCGGGATTCCCAGGCGATCTCCCATCCAAGTACTAACCGAGCCCGACCCTGCTTAGCTTCCGAGATCAGACGAGATCGGGCGTTTTCAGGGTGGTGTGGCCGTAGGCTGCTGGAAAAAAAAAAGATATGCAATTGCTAAAGTATTTCGTTCCAGCTGCTGGAAAAAAAAAGATATGCAATTGCTAAAATATTTCATTATATACCTCCCAATGTATAGTGGTGATGGCCACGCTGGAAGCACAAACCAGACCAGTTTCATGATCAATGAGTCTATTGTATTACAAGTCATTACCATGAAGTACAGTGAAACAAGAACCTTAGCCCAGGCCCCCCAGCCAATAAACGCTAAAACAGCAAATAGTGGCTGTAAGTAAGGTACAACATGCTGAAACTCTGAGATCAAGCGCAACACGTCTGAGAGCCAAATAATCACCATTGTGACGAGTAGTAACAATGAATGCTTATCACAAATATGATTAAACACACTCTGGTCAGATCTGTCGTTATCTCAACCTTTCGAGCCCCACGTTGGGCGCCAAAAAGAACTGTCGTGGTTTGAGCCCAGCCGGTAACTCAGAACCACACAGCCGCTCGCTCACTCCCCGCCCCCCCCCCCCTTTCTTCCTCCCCCCGCTCCCGGAGGGATGGGGAGGAGAATGGGAAGAATGTAACTCCCACGGGTTGAGATAAGAGCAGTCCCGCAACTAAGGTATAACACAAAACCACTACTGCTACCACCAATGATAGTAACGATTAGTGAAATAACAAGGGGAGAGGATACAATTGCTCACCACCCGCCGACCGATACCCAGCCCGACCCGAGCAGTGATCTGGGCCTTCCGGGTAACTCCCCCCGGTTTATATACTGGGCATGACGTGCTGTGGTATGGAATACCCCTTTGGCTAGTTTGGGTCAGGTGTCCTGTCTCTGCTTCCTCCCGGCTTCCCCTCCTCCCTGGCAAAGCATGAGACTGAGAAAGTCCTTGGTTGGAATAAACATTACTTAGCAACAACTAAAAACATCAGTGTTATCAGCGTTGTTCCCAGGCTGAAAGTTAAAAAACACAGCACTGCACCAGCTACTAAGAAGGAGAAAAATGACTGCTATAGCTGAACCCAGGACACTGGTTAACAAAAAGCCAACAAAAGTTTGATTAATATTATTACTATGCAAAACAAGTACAATGAATTGAGTACCTTTCCAATCACAGATGCTGACATTAGCTAGGAAGGAAATAAATCATCTTTCCTGCTACTTCCCCAAAGTAAAGAAATTTAGAAGAAGCTATTTTTCTGAAAAGGAGAATATATGCCAAGAAAGACAAATTATTACTCCTAATACATCAGAAGGAATAGTTTGGTCCAAATTCATTCTAGAGGTAACTCTGTAACCTACAAAGGACTCTTACCAAGAAGATATAAAGCTTGTTTACTGTTAATATTTTTAATGTATACACTATTAGTATTTTTCATTTAAAATAATTAGTTCTGAGTTGAAATATTTGTACTTAACAGCTGACTATGAATTTTCCTGCTGCATAAGATTCAAAATCACATATGTTATCCCCTCATGTTTACTGTGGATAAGTTCGGTTCCATATGTACTTGCAGTTTCAGATTTTTCCCTTGTGTAAACTACTCCTTGAAGCTACCTGAAAACAAATGTAAAACAGCTTTTAAAGTTTTGTAATGGTGCAATTAAAGAGCAATGCTAGTATTATCCTTATAAAGCGCTCTTTCATTAGAGTTGGCATATTTAGGCATTTTTCAGTTTCATGTTATTGCCAGAGATCTAATGATTTTCTGTCTGCATGTTTGTTTATGCTTTAATTGTACAAAACCAGCCATACAGAATAAAATATTTCACACACAGTTGAAATGGCTACAAAATAGACCAAAGACGACTCCCCTTGTATATGAAAGGGGAGTTGCTTAGCTTTGCTTTGCTTTGCTTCTCCTACCACTGTAGCTCTTGCTTCTTTTTAGGTTTATCAAATTACAATATATTGCCACGACAACTTCTGCAGAAATTTCTCATGGTCTCAGGAATTATTTAATTTAGAGTAAATGCTGTCTATGAATTAGAATGACAGATTTGAATCAGTAAAGGCTAGCACAGAAATTTCCACACTTAGCAGCACGGATTGTACAGGGATAATTTTAGAAAAGGCATTGAAAAGCCTATTTGCAGTCTGCTGGTTAGAAAGGTAATGTCAGCTTTAGCATCTCTCTGAAAGATTTCTTAATTAAAACCATTCTATCAAAAGTACAAAATGCTTACAATCTATTACCTGATGCCTGATACTGGAAATAGAGCCATGCTTTCACAGAAACACAAGGAGCCCGGTCATGCAGTAAGAGGGAGAGGGAAGAACAGCTAATTGTAAAAAAAATTTATTTAATGATTAACCAAAATAGCTAATTTCACACACACAGTCAAAACAAGTAATGAAGAACCAAGCAGAGTTTGAAGCTTCTGTAATGTTACTCCCTCAAAAATTAAATAACTATTTTTCAAAAAAAGAATTAAATCAGCATTTTTGTAGCTATAGAAGAAACAATTCAAAACATGGTATGCTCATTTCTGGCTAAATCTCTGTTTTAGCTAAAGAAACAACAGGCTACGTACCCTGGACCAGGCTAAGATTCAATTTCTCAGTGCATGTCATGAAGCACAAAACATTAAGCATGCGAATGGCCCCACTGAACTCAATGGCTGTATTCATGAACTTTAAGTTATGTACATTCTTAAGTACTTTGTAGGTAGAAGCCTAAAGTCCTGCTTCTTTGTTAGGCACTCTGTAGAAGAGAAGTTCTGAGGGACAAATTTTATATTATAAAGCTCTCCTTGTGCAATGGAGAATCTTGCTTGACTGGACTGGCAGACTGTATTAACTTTACTAAGAAAAATGCTCTTTTTTTTTCAGAAAAAGTTTTGATTGTTGCACAGACACTTCCTAAATGTCAGCATTTCATTATTATGCTAAAGGTAGAGTTTTGTTTTCTGACAAAAGAAATCAAAATTAAATATATAAGCAAAATAAAAGATAATAAAGTCAATTAAAATTAATTATAGCAACAAAATCAAATGCTAATGGCCAAACTGAGTTGAAATCTCAGGAAATTTCCAATACATTCAAAAACCTAATAACTAATATCTAATAATATATATTAATAATATATAATAATATATCTAATAACTTATAACAGCTTTAAGAATTTCGGGGTTTTTTAATTTTATGCATATTTAAAGCAACATATACCTAGAAAAGGTACTTTGATCTGTAATTGTTGCCAATGAAGATAGACCTTTGGGATAAAAGTAAAAGGCATCTTGTACCTTCTATTAACTAAATAAAAAAAGCAATGGTATGTGCTTTGGTAAAGCAGCTGAAAATTCAGAAACTTAAGAAAACAGCGTAATAAATTAGTCTTCACAAAGGCACAAAATGAAGCTCAGTGCATCCCAAGGAATTTACCCGTTTCAAACAAGACTTTTGGCGGAATGGCTGTGGAGAAGTGGGCAGTGGTCGTGGAAATAATCACTCTACCATTTTTCATTTTCATAGAAATACAAAGGGCTTTCTACTTTATGCTCTGCCTCTTCCTCCTCCTCCAAAAGGGTATCTGAGACCTGAACTGAGTGACAGAAAGTTTATGCTCTCATATTTCTTTATGGTGAATGGGTCAATAAATCTTACATACCCCCTTTAATTCCTGGGATCTCTCTAGCCATATTGATGGGTGTTCATTTTTCTCTTGATATTATTGTGACTAACTCCCTAAGCAATGCAGTGAGTGATTCTTTCAAAGCTTCAATACTGGACTGCAATTGGAGAAAAAAGTTTATTTTTTTTACATACTACATGGTCTAAAACTATTCAGCATGTCACATAGACAGCACCAGGCACTGTATTCTACTTACAGCTCAACCTATTCCACACCACAAGTATAAAGAACTGATGACAGGAAATCTATGACTTAAGTTCCAACATAGAAAATGCTAATGCAAACAGCTAGTTCCCAGACACCCTGGCATTTATTGCACTTTCTACTGCAAGCACGAGTTTTTTATACCAAAGATTGAGGTGAGGGATTAACTTTCCTCACGTGTTAAGTAAACAGTCTATCATACCTCAAATAAGCATCTTTAAACATAGAAAAAACTAACTTAATTGTTAAATAACCATATGCCTCTTTCTTTGTTACTGCACACTTCTATCTGCATATCACAACTACATACAGCTAAGAATAAAATAAATAACAACCCCAATCTTTTTGTAAAGTTCAAAATGCAGAATTGTTATCCATAGCAAAAATGCTGTAACTGTTCTCTTTTTCTTAGGATATCTGGTGTTTGATTAGTTGGAAGTTATACTATTATTTCACAGCGACTCTGCAATTTATGCTATTTTCAGGTCATGGGTATGGGAAGACATTTGTTTTCTGCAGAAAAACACAGGGGTGACTGAATCTCATGGCTAGAGACAGGGTCCAAGAGTCAGGACTTCTAATATCCATACCAGTCACTGCCCTTGCCCTCCTCTGCTCCCAGTTTACCTATCTGAAAAATGATCATAAAAATAGGATACGTGGGTATATTAGGTTAATGTCTTCAAAGTATTACCATGTCCTGGAACAAAAGGTCACTAAAAGAGCGAGATGTAATAGATATTCTTCCAAACCATAGCATGATTTCACTTGTTTAGGCATAAATCAATCATTTAAAGCACACAAAGCACCAATAAACATCAGAGTTCATATTTAATCTACTGTAAAAAGACAAGATGCAGGAATAATAAGTTCAGGAAAAAAAGTGAACTCTGAAGAATAAGGAAGCCTGAAAGCTCCAATTATCGCCACGTTTCCATTTTCATTTTCTGCAGAACTATTTTGTGAGTCCCTAGGAAGTATTTAATCAGCAGTTGTGAATGATGTCACTCCATTTATGTGTCATCTGCTGTATCAGTACCAGGGCATATGCACTGGGGATGTGCAATATCTCCCATAGGGTCAGATGAAAAGAAAAAAATTCTCTTTTTATACGTGTTTGAATGATGTAAAGCAGGTCATGTTCTTCAAAGATGTCTTCTGTATAATTCAAAGCTAAAGGAAGAGTTCAAATTGAATCTTTGATAGAAACTGCTCTTTAAAGAAACCCCCTGTCTGTAAGATTGGTATTCACGAGGCTTTAAAATATATTTTGATGTCAGCTTACCTCAGTATTGACATTGTTTTGACTGCTGAACTATTTCAGCTAGATTTCAGTAACACATTTGACTGTGCTTCAAGTTTTAAAGAGAAAGAAAAATAGTGAAGAGTTAAAAGAATGCTTTCTCCTTGTTGTCTCCCCTCTACATATGCTGCTGACTGACAGATTTTCTCATGGTAACACAGCTTACTTAACAAAGGAGGGATATACAGTGGGAATGAGAGCAACAAATAAGCATGGAACAGTGCAAAAGAAGACTTACGTGCTAAACTTGGGTTTACAGCACAGTCTCCAATTCCTTCTGCTCTGTGGGTTCTTAGTGGAGCTGGATTCTTAGTAGAGCTATATGGAAGTCTGCAGCACTGAACAAAGAGTGTTCGGTATTTAATGCTGGCATTTTTATTTTTCACTCAGAAGCTGCAGTAGGTAGCTGCATTTCATTTTTTGAAAGCAAGGTCTGATGCAATACAATACAGATACTGCCTTGAACTGACGTCCCTGAAGTTGTATCAATTAGATGAGAAAGCGTGAAGAAACATAAAATAGAAGAGAACTCTCTTCAGAAGCAGGATACATTTATGCATATAAAGTAGAAGAAACTGAACTAAATTAATGTACACATCTTTTTCAAACCTTTGTTTCCAAAATTCTCAAGCTTTAAATGTGGATTTGTTACCGAATTTGACATGCACTGTGAGTTCAACTCTTCAGAGACGAGTGAGTCTTCTGAAAATCGCCCTGCAAAATCAGGACACATTAAGGTACCAGCAATCATCAACAACATGAAAAATGTATAGATTTTATAACTATCTGTATGTATCTATGCAGATATGCACACAAAGTGAAAAACGCATGTATCTGTCCATGTGTGTGCGTGTATATGTATATACACACAATAATTCCTGCACAGAAATATATAGTTGCTGAAAATGATACGTGATCAGGATGACTATTGTGTTCTTTTCCATGGAAAGCCAGCAAAAGCAGTTGTCTAATAAGTGCTGGTATCTTACAGCTATCTACAAGAAGAAAGTACTAGTGCAAATTAATCAACCAAAATTTAAAATCTTCTTTTACTGCATGTATTCAGCTCATTCGCCTTGTTCCATTTTCAAACATTTGCTTTAGAATACAAAAGCCCTTCCTTCCCAATCAAGTGAAAGCAATAGTGCAAAGTAACATAGTTTGATTTTTTGCAACTTTCTTCACACTTTAACAGCATAATTTTGCTGGGCTGCAAATGAACAGACAAAACATTGTAAGACTCAGACTATCATGATAATTATTAATATTTTAATTAATTTTTGTTAGCAAAAAAATAACCTAACTAAATAAGCCCCAAGCCAACATTTTTATAATAAGGAAGCTTGTTAATTCACACTACTATAAACATTAATTCTACATCATTACTAAGACGTTTTGCTGATGTCATTCAGAGTATACTAGCCCAGTTTTAATGTGACTGAGTTGACTTAAAATTAAACCCTCTGATCTTGTAATATACATAACAAAGCATGGGGGGCGAGATGTATCCCTTACACAAACCATAAAACTAACATACATCATCTGCCAACTTGAAGAGATCATGCCAAGAAGTGACAGGGTAGTCCCAGACTCACTTGCCTCTCAGCCACACTGTTATCAAAGGGTCAATTCACTGTAAAAAGGGATCCTGATTGTTGTGATCCAGGCATTTATGCTCTAGCAAATTTAATCATAGAATCATAGAATGGTTTGGGATGGAAGGGACCTTAAGGATCATCTAGTTCCAACCTCCCTTCCACTAGACCAGGTTGCTCAAACCGTCCAACCTTGCCTTGAACACTTCCTGGCCCTTTTATGGGGCTGCCACAACTTCTTTGGGTACTCTTCCTAATGAAGGGAACAGATTATAAGCAATGTCTGTGTTTTCTGAGGAGGGGAAACAGCTTTGCACATTCAGAAACAGATAAAAACATAGACACAGATGTTGTCACTGTGCAGGTGATACACATTATTATATCTGTTATCAAGAGATTATTGAATATTCCTAAAATAATAATTAAGACATCTGTAAATCATTAAGTTATCAACTTATGCCACTGTGATCTCCAAAAGATTCTGTGAAGAGACACAAAATAATCCCTGTAGCTACAATATAAAACAGTATGTCATTCTTGTTTTCCAAAGAAAAAGTTCTAAGACATCTTCTAAGGTTGTGAGTTTTAGTGGTGTTGCCGCATCTGCTGATGTTGTTCCCTCTGCTGTTTTCTACCGCTTCTCCATGTTAATACACATGTCTATGTTAATACACATCATGTCTTCAAGGCTTCTAACTCTGGAGAGAATCGAGTCACCTTTATTTTATACTTGCACTCCACATATCCTAGCAAGTTACATGCTTCTCATGGCTCATAAATAACTAGCACAATTTTAAACATCCATAATGCTACATAGAAATGAAATAAATCTTACAGCCGTTTCAACTTATCCTTTTTAACTAAGTGTAGCTGAAATTTGACAGGGAAAATACTTATCCTTGGTCCCTCTGTGGCTGTGCTTTCTTTTTGTACTTGAGGACCATCAGCTGCTGAAAGTATTTTTGAAATAATTTTTGAAATATTTTGAAAGTATTTTCAAATGTTCGGAAGAAAATAAAATTTGTTTGAGTGAAACTATAACTTTGGTGAAATTGTAAACCTTCTTTAGCTACACATGGAACAAGATCCTCAGGATGTAAATGGCACAGCTACAGAGAAACAGACAACTCATGCCTTTTTATTCACATGAGCATCTTGAGCAGCAATAAGACAGTATGGAAGACTGTTTTTTCCCTTGGTTTCATAAGTTGTAGTCAAATCTGTTGTTTCACAGTTTAAACTGGATGAAGTTATATGGAAGGATTTTGTAGTCTTTTCCAGGTGTTGTTGAAGGGGCAGCATTCCCAGCTCAGCATTTTTCACACTTTTGCAAATAAACCACTTACCATCACTTCATGCTGTTACCAGCTGAATTTTTCTGAGGTTTTTCTGATTGCAAGAAAGTTGAAGTACAGTGCCTCTTTTTGTTGGGTCAGGAGAGAAACACAAATAATCATTCAGGTAAGAATTACACGCACAATCATCTGTAACACAAAGAAGAAGCAGAGGTGACACCTCCAGTCTCAGCAGTGGAAAAGTGGTCCTTGTTCCCTGTGGCTTACTGTTACCTAGTCTGAAGAGTGGCTTTGCTCTCAGGCCCTCTGCCCTCTGCCCTCACGGGATGAGCACGACAAATGGAGCTCCTCTTTGGGCAGCAGAAGCTGGAAATCAACAGGCAGGAGGGAAAGGAGCTGGGTTTGTCTGAAGGTTTCCAGTTTCCCACAGGTATAATTTATTACATTAAATAATTGCTCCTGGGAAGAAAAAAAGACCCATTTGTACGGCCTTCATCACAACAGAAGGCATAATTTAATACTTTCTCTCATACAGAGGAACCCCATTGCCCTCTTGCCCCCAGTATAGTATCATTTTATTTTCATCTGGTGAAAAGGATGCACTGCTTTGTATAAAACATAAAAAAGCATGACCACAAGTGTAAAAAGGAAAATCCTCCAAGGAATAGCTTGGAGAACTAGTTATGGATAACCAGGTGTAATTGTTCCTAGGCACACCATGGTGAGCATTGTATTGAAGTAGCTCTGAGAAAGCACTGCATTAAAATTATTCTGTCTCCTTACCATCCATAGATTCTGCTCTGGTTCCCAAAGTGAAAAAATTAAAGGGGACAGGCGATAAAAAATGAGAGGAAAATGTAAACTTTCCAAATTCTAAAAAAAAAATTCTTTTCCATTTTTTGTGACGCTCTTCAGAGAGATCATTCCAGCTTAGATATTCATTGTTGATATTACTTTTGCTTCAGGCCCCCAAAATAAACCAACCCACCTATCTATTGGAATCCAGAGACGACGAAAAATTTACAAGCACACTATTTTACAAACTCACTGTTCCACTTAGCAGCTTCACAAAACTGATCTTATTACATTCAAAATTAGAAATGTCTTGGTCATTTATAGTGTATTCCATGATTTCTGTACAAACTGTGCCTCTAAAAATTGTCACCCTTAACTCCAGGGCTTTGAACTGCCACTTTCCTTCTTCTCCAAAGAAAGATTTGGGATTTCAAAGATCATGGTAAACGCACTATTTGGATTGAATTACCCATGAAAAGCATCCTGATATTAAACATTAGACCTTCACTATAATCTTTTAGTCTTATGAAAGAAAAGAGATGTCCTACCTTAACAGATTTCAAATCACAGTTAGAGGATCAGTGATGTCAGAGAAATCACTGCAAGAAAATTGAGGACAAAAGCATGCATTTCGTAATGAGAAAATATATCATTCCTTAACCCAACATTTAAATACACTGAAAGCTTTTAGTGTACAAATAAACAAGCTGGAAGACTTTGAGAACGTTACCAGCAGGTATAGCATAGCTGCTTTTTTTACTTGATGGACTTTTCTTATTACTCGCATTAAAGTCATTACTAGTGACTTTTGGAGACTAGTTTCCTTGTATAGTTAAGCTATGATAAGTTTGCTATCAGCATCAACACCAGTGACAAACCATGAAACTGTGAAGGCTGGACAAGATTAAAATAAATTATGGTCCCAAAGAAGAAATCATTTTCAGGTTATTTAGAAAGTTAATGATTTTTAAAAAACCATGGAGGCCAAATAAGATTTCAAAGGATTGAAAAAGGACAGATAAAGTGCCTGTGATTATTCATGAGTGTAAGAGGGCAAGGCAAGCCAGGGAATTTCAGTTTTACTTCTGTTCCTGGAAAATGTCTGAAAGAAATCATCAAACATAAACTTTACTTCAAACAAAGCAACTAAAAGGAAACAAAGATATGAACAACATCCTATGTGCTTTTACTGAAAATAAATTTTATCAAATCAGACAAATTTTCTTCTATGATGGAGGAGTATGCCACTTAGAAGAAAATATAGGTAGCAGTTGTTAACTTCATTAACATGAGACCTCTCTAGGAACCTTTCTTGACATGAGACCTTTCTAGGAACAAGCAAGAAAATCATGGTTAATACGAAACTACCGTAGAACCAAATTAAACTTTCAGGCAAACTGGAGATACTAGTCAAAGAGGTGGTTATCAATGATGAAATATCAAATGTGAAGGAAGAATTGAAAGTTCCGCAAGTGTATGTTTTATATTATTTGACTTTTTAATTAAAATGTGCCAATTAAATTCACAGAGATCAGGACTACATGCACATTGAACAAAAGCAAATTAGAAATCAAAATACTCCTGATAAATTGAAGAATAGATCTGATGGAATAAGATTGATGGGGAAAAACTGATTAAGCAAATCTGCTAAAGAAGAAGACACAGGAGTTACAGTAAATGGCAAATTGATCAACAGGTCAACAATGATGTGCTGTTTCAAAAAAGCCAAATATCAAAGGAAGATATATAGGAAAAAGGAGGAGAGTTGACAGTAAGATGTGTAAAGCGATCTTTCCAATCTACTCAGAAACGGCAGGGTCTCAGAGCACAGAGTCCACAGAAGACATTTATCAAGTGGAGATGATCCAGAGAGAACTAATGGCAGTTCTAGAAAACTAGTATTTGGTTTAGAGAAGCAAAAAGAAGGAGAGGTATAAATTTTTTAATGAAAATATACTAAAAGTAGCTGTAAGAGAAAAGAAATAAAACTACCGAAGTAATGGGCTTGGATTGCAACGGGAGGTTAAAGTTTGACATCAGGAAAAACTTTTAGTGATAAGAGGTATTAAAGCACAGGCCTAGGTGATCTGGGAGATCTGCAACCTACATCAGCAGAGTACCAGGATCCTTCCTTGGAACAGTCTTGCAAAAAAAAACTGAACTAAAGCACCTCTTGAGATCTTTTTCAGAACTGTTTTTCTGATTCTATGATGAAATACATGTGAAGGTTTCAGCAGCACACATGTCTCAAGTAATAGGAAGCACAGGCAATTCTAATGAGGTACATCACTGGAGTCCTCCCATTGAAAGGGGATGGCGTCCTTTTGTGCACATAAAGCAAACAGCGATTTGTGGAGCCTCTGACAGTTTTAGCTGCAAGACAAGCTACATACTCTGGTGCCATATTCCTTGCCATCACAAAAATGGTGGCTAAGACCTGAGCTGAAAACCATTCTCACAGAGATGGTGAATTGGCCATGCCTCAAACCATGCATACAAAAATTTTATGACACAAAAAAACCCCAGACAAATCTTTTTGACTGAGATTCACGTATATTTGTCTGGGAATGTTCCTGGGTGGAATAGTAAATAACCTCACACTCGTAATGGGCAATGATAAAATGTTTATTCTCATACAGTTGGATTTGCCAGCTCCCTTTAATGCTGTTGCTTGTGAGGTATTATAGGCTTAGCTGAAAACCCCGCTAAGAGTTAACATAACTGCCTTTTAGTAATTTTATTCTTGTCTCTCCACAGCCTTTTTTCCAACTGTCCTTTCACCCTGAGGTCTGTATTATTTATGTGAGGATTTAACAGGATACCATCCTGTCCGTTTCTGAGTCTGTAAGTTCAGTACTATTGAAGTGATAGGAAATTGAAAAAATCCTTTGCTCTTGGAAATGTCTGGGACACAGTGGGATTTCCATTGCCTCGTATTCTTTGTTGTCTACGATTAGCCTGAATAGAAGATCCTTAACAAGGATTAAGAAGAAGCTTTTTTACTTATAGCTAAAGAAATATGGTATAATAGCAATTTAAATATCATTACTTAATTGGCAGAGTGCCCTAAAATCACCTGTATCTGCATCAGGACCCAATGTACTGGGTGCTGTACAGAAAAGCAAAAATCCCTGGTTTCATTACAGCTTGTACATTCATTTAACACTTTCTACCCAAAGGTGAACATGTACTTTACAAATAGAGCTGGACTTTAAAAAAAAAAACTATATATTCTGTGAAGAAAAGGAATAAGGAATTCACTAAGCCTCTGACTTTCATGTTTGTGAAGGAAAACCTGAAAATGAGCAGTAAGTCACTCTTCCACAGGGACTCCAGGGTTCAGGAGGCAGTTAATAAAGATTTCAGTCTTTTCTTTTACTTTAAATGTCATGATTTGTGTAGGTCTTAGAGTCAAAAATACGTCAGATGGGAAATGTAACGCCCAGATTAGGAGCATTTGCAGAAAAAAAAAAAAAGAAAAAAAAAAAAGAAAAATAACAATGCAGATACCATAGTTAAGCTTGGGATAGCACTAAGATGTGAATTCTTCATCTTTTATTTCTTCCTTAGCAATTTGCAGTCTCCTGATCTCTTCTCTGGTAGGGAGCAAAACTGAAGGTCCTTCTTCTATTCTCTTCCTCCAGCCACGACAGGCAATTCAATGCACCATGCAGAGCCATCCTGACCCAGTATTTGCTTCTGAAGATGCTATGCCAGAAATTTACCAAGAAGAATTATCAATTCCATTCAGACACCCCCACCGTACTAAAGACAGATGGCCTATGCAATTCATACCTGCTGCCAGCAACCTGTATCGCTGGGCAGTGCACAAAGGCACAGGCCAATGATCCCATCTCTTCCCTCACTGTGTTTCAGAGAGGTTAATAGGAACAAGGAAATAAAATGGCTTTAGGTATGCTCATCACTGCTACATATAAAAGCTATATATAAAGCAGAAGGAATAAAACAGCAATTTCTAAACATATAACAGGTGTTGACCCAACATTTTCAGGGAGGTGCCACAATCTCGCAAGTATTGAGCCATCATATATCAAAAGACAATCTAGAGCCTTTGAAGGTCAAAGGCCCAAGACATTGACTTTGTGACAAATTAACATTACATAGAAACCCCTACTAACAATGTGAAGAAACCAAACAGCAACCTCCAGTCCTGCAAGATCTCCACTACAGCTTTCAGATTGTTGGAAGGACCATGGGATACTATTATTTAAAATACTGTTTTGCAAGTTTTAAGAACCAGAATTTATTCTAACACTGATAGGAGAAAAAACTGCAGGTAGGTTATTTGTGGATATCACTTGAACAGCTCTATTTCTGAGCAACTTTTTGTCATTAAAATGCCTATTGAGTGGTAAAGCTTCTATTCATTTTTCATAAATGCACAGCCAGCTGAAGCTAGAATTTCGGCAAATGAACTTGTTCCAAATATAGTTCAAGGTACAGTAGGAAACTGATTTATTTGTGATAGTTGAATGCTTAGGCGTGCTGGGACACCCAGGAGTGATGTTTCTATTTAGCTAGCAACCACTGGGCTCTCGCAGCATTGAGCATTCCCTAGTCACAACCATTTGTGTCAGTCTCAGCCAAACGTTTTAAGATACAAAACTATTATGATGTATCAATTATTAATTTTATTACGAGAATTTCATCAGTAATTTTAGCTATAAGGATTGGAAGGCTGAGTAGTTTGGGCACATTTCCCATGAAGAAACCATGCAAGTTTCCAAACACTTTTTTTTTTTAGCTTGATTAGTGGTTCTGGCAATTGAAAAAAAAAAAAAAAGCCTATGTTGATTCTATTTTTATCAGGATTTTTACGTCCAACTATATGTGGTATACTTATGAGATTCACTCTTCTTAGGAGGATAATAATTTCTAGCCCAAGGATAACAACATTAATATGGGGATAGCAATTTTAATTTTTATTACCATGTTTGAGGAAAATCATATTATGACCCTCCCAATCAATCTAACAAGACGTCCTCAAACCCAGCCTGCCACATGCACTCCATACTGTCAGCGCTCTTCAGCTGTCCCCACTTAAGCACCTCATAGCCTTTCGATACAGAGAAAAGCTCAGGGCTCCTGCTCTGCCGAACAAGTTTATCTCGGCAGTTCCATGGTTCTTGCCTGGGGAACTTCTTTCTCATCATCTCTGCTAGGCACATATCTGCACAGGCCAACATGTTGCTCTGCTAGTACTCAGGCTCTGCAAACGTGTAAGGAGAGATACAGCTCTTCCTACAGCAGACCAGCCTTCCTGGAGACATTCCTGTGTAGACAGCCTGAGTAATTCCCTCATCTCAGCCTAACCCACACCACACAAGAACTGCTCCAAAGCTGCCCAGACACACTGGCCAGCCCGTATCCAGTTCAGCATCTCCATATCTCTGTAAAAACTAAGGGGAAAAGGAGACAACAGAAAACAACTTACATTTCAAGAAATTCAGCACTGGAGTGTTCTGTACATTGATGCTTAGCCCTGTTGTAGCTAAGGGAGCAGTAAAATTCCAATTATAGCATTTGGCTCGTAGTCGAGCAACTAGAAATACTGTTCAGCCCGAGTTAAATAAGAAGCGTCATATCCGACAAAACAATAAGTTGCATAGTGGTGAGCCTTTTCATTTGCTTACAGTAAGACAAAAAATCAAGCACTAAAAAGACTATCTAAGGAGGGACAGATGCAAATTGCCAACAGGACATAAACTGGTATTCTTCACAGTAAAATACTTGTCCAGAAAGACCTTTGCCTTAACACTGCTATTCAAGCTTGCTGTCAGATGTTTATTTCCCCATGTTCACTTGAGTTTCTCTCAAGTCAGATACCACGGTGAAGGTTGGTCACTGTTACATGGCTGCAGCAACACACATGAACTTCTGTCTCCAGAGGGGACACTGCTGAGTTATTGTGAAGGGCTAATGAATCCTGATCCTCACCATGGAGTCAGGGTTGTGACACTGCTCTAACGCTCCTCTTGCAACGTGCCATTAATACTAGCGGGGCATGCTGCTAGCTGCTCTACTTTTCAGATGAGGTTTTGGGTCTCAGATTATTGGTAGCACTACATTTCTATTTCAAGTCCCATGATAGTTAATGCTCTTTTTAATATCCAGTCCATGCCATTGTGTAATTATACGAGAATGTCTTCTTTCGTTTCCAAAAAGTCAAGCTTTTAACCTTCCTGGCTGTGAGGAAAACTTGAACCCATATCTCAAGCGCATCCTAAAACTCAGAGGTAGGAAGGATGCGTTAAGCAATCAATTAAGAAAAGAGGCTGACTGCAGTTTGGAGTCTTATGAAAGGCAGGGGTGTACATAAAATGGGGAGGAGATAAAGCCACCTTTTCAAATGCACCTCCATGTTTTTAACAGAGCTGTCTTGCTGTCTCCTTACAGGCATCATTGTTGTGTCATCTAAAAGAGATTTGCAATGACTTTCAGACTCCAAGTCCTCTTGCCACAGGTTTTGTCCCATTCTTTCTTTTACATCCCTTATGACAACTGAATTAGGAGACCTTTAAGCAGAAGATGGTACAATGAGGCGAACACCTGTGCGTGCCCTGTTTGCCTCTGCTTCAGCATGCTCCTGGGGACTTTTGGAATGGATTCTGCTAAACCACTGTCCGGTGTTTTTTAGTACTTGCATTTAAATATAGCGCACAATATCACAACAAATAATTACAGATATTTTGCATAATCATGCGCAATATGTAAGCAAAATTATGTAGTTATGCAAAATAATGAAATTAAAAGATCAATGGCAATTTCTTAATCTAAGCTAAACCTATGAAATAACCGCTACTATCTCTAGATTTTGTTTGAAAAATAAAATGTTTTATATAACATGTAAGGGAGGAAAGAACATTTCCTTTCAATTAAAGGAGTGTGACAGTATCTCTATGCCTAGCTACTATTGCAATCAAAAGTCTGCAATTCCCAATTTTCAGAAATATCAGCAGTTAAATCTATTCTGGGAAGACCAAGCAAGTTGTATTAAAGAAAGTTATTTTCCTTCTGAAGTATGGAACATATTTAATGCACATTGAAATTTTAAAAACCTTTCTGAAGGTCCTCTTTTGTTTACTTTATGGATCTTGCAGGTGAAGTTATTTTTTAAATCAGTACATTTGTGAGACAGATCCTCAGGAGGAGTTAATGATTTTGTTTCAGGGAAAACAGCTGAACTACAAGTAGATAGCTAGATAACTGCGGACAACGTCCCCTAGTCTTGTCATATTCATAGCTATTTCTTTGAAACAAAGATTTCTGGCAGAATTGAGACAGTTTAAAAATACAGAACAAAGCATCAGTCAGGAAAAAAGATGGCAGCAGAAGGACCATATGAACTGTGCATGAACCAGAAGGAGTAGCCCATGGTCAGCTACACAGGGAGCAGTCTGCATCTCTATCCAGCTTCTCCTTCTTCCCCAGGGCATTTCAGGGCACAGCAAGGGCATTTTGGAGGACAGCAGCCGAGGTACTGCAAGGCTTGTGGTTTGGTCTTGAGAAGGCAATCCTACTCTGCACACTTCTGCCTCTCTGCCTGCAAAGCAAAAGAAAAATCAGTGGCTACCTACCTCTTACACTCAAGTGCTCTGGGGCTGATAAGGAAACTTGTGAGAGGTGCTTTTTTCAGAAAACTTATTATAAAGGCTGCATTCAAACCGTGAGGTCATAGTTTACGCATGGGTCAAGCTGCCTGTAACATTTCAGAAAAGAAGGATGCTGCAGAGGCATCTATTTAAAAGCACCCAATTCTACACCTAGGCAGCCAAATTATCACTGGGGTCTGGAGTGATGCTGCCATGTCCCAGCCTGATCTTCCAAATGGGGATAAACACACATGATTCGATCCTAAGGCTGTGAACAATAGGTGGGCTGAGGAGATGAATGGGCATCCCCTTTGTGTTGAAAAGCTTAATGAACCGAACACCTTTCCACCTTGTCCACCAAACGGCATCAAGAGCAAAGCTGCTGGTATGGTGACTGAGGAGTGTAAGGGAAGCTCTGTCTGTTGGTAGAAGTAGCATCCTTTGCTAGGCCAGATAACTGGGGATACAACATACACCATAGAATGTGTCTGCTCCCTCCTGCTGTGTCAGATGGGCTGATTGGATGTACCTCTCACTCCTTGAACTTTGTTCCCCTTGTTCTCTATGCTACACTCTACTGCAACGCCTATCACCATTACATGATCCCTAGCAGCAGGCTATGGTCCCATGCACAAGGTGTCCCCTGATTTGAAATTTTTCCTCTGTGCAAAGGACAGTGACAGGCTCAGCAGCGATGGCAGCAACTTCACCCCTTGTGTTCTGACAGTGCCCCATGGAGGAAGAGGGACATGGGGTCATTGCATTATTCAAGCTCCAGATTTGAATGCTCATTTCCAAATGCAAGTCCGCCTCCACCACTCTGCCTAAAAACTCAGTCCATCTGTCTGTCTTTTCTAATGACTACTCATATTTTAATTTGTTTTTACTACTAATGTAGCTAGCAGTACAGAAAACAAAATATGTAATGGGAGAGTTGGGTTGGGGATTTTTTTTCTTATTTTTTCTCTGTCTTCCTTTCGTTCTAGCTGTGAGCTTGTTGAAATTGTTGCTTTTAAGTTTGCTTTGTGGAGAGGGTTTTCATGACTCCTGGCCCCAGAGGATTGCTCTTTGCCTTATCACTATCTCTGCCATCTGGCATGTTTACTTGAAGTAAACATGTAGGGTCAGAGGCCAACACGGACATGTGGAGGGACAGCTTTGTCATAAAAGCTGTAAGGAATGAGTGGGTGCTTCTGAATACAGCACTCTGTATTTTGTTCTGCTGTTGAACGCAAACGGGTGAGGTTAGTCATATGGTTGAAAGAAAATAAAGAAAACCAAATAGACGAGCAGAACTGTACATTGTACAACACGGGGCACGCAGTCCCTTCATTTTTGGTAGGTTTTTTTCCCTAAGCCTTTCTGGACTCATTCCTAAAAAGTACAGTAAAGAGGATAATAAAATCTCCTCCCTTCATTCTTTTGGAGATCTGATTTGTACAAGTTCAGTAGTGGCCCAGCAACCTCGAATCACTGCAGGTGCAGATAAGCAGGCTGCCACAAGCACCAATATCAATGTTCCAGCTGACAAGCTACCCTTTGTCTAAATGCAAAATTCTGATTTTGGCATCTCAGGAGAGGAATTAGTTTGACAGGACTTGCAGGAAGGAAGGAACTAAGCGGGTCGTATAAACATAGTCTCTTAAAAGAGGGTGACCTTGCAACATGTGAAGGTTTCTAGATAGGAGTGAGACTCCAGGTGAGTCAGACTCTCCTGCTTTTTCTCTGCTAGCTTAGTCCAGAGTTGGTCGCAGAGTTGTTACACCTGTGTGACTAGTACCATGATAACTTCAAAGTGCACTCCCTCAAAGATTTTCTCCTTTCATGTGCAGTTGCTTTCCAAACTTCATTGCATCTCTCTATACATTTCATAGCTGCTTTCTTGCTGCTAAGGGAGTGCCAGTATCCTAAGGAAAAAAACCTGTTACACCTTGCAATCTTTTTGTGTAGCATTTAATCAGCAGTTCTGAGAGAAAGATGTCTCCTCATAAGCAGCCACCTCTGAGAGGAGTCTTCTCTGTGGCTGCCGTACAGGTTAACAGCAGCAGAGGTGGGATATCTCACACCCACTGCAGCAGTATGGCATAGGTGTTAAAACACAGAAACGGCACTTTGCAACCCATCCCTGGGTCCAGCACAGATATCCAGCCTTCACTAATTGTGGCCACCAGCCTCCTCATGACCTTTTAAGGGCTGACTGTGGTGGCTCCTCTGCACAGAGCCTGCCTACTGCAAATAGAGAGGACCCAATCTGTAAACCATGGAAAGGATGGAACAATTATTGCTGTTTGAGAGCAAAGGGAGCAGTAAAGGACACCGCTCAGAAGCACAGCCACATTGCTGCCCTTTACGGGGAGTACTGGGTGAAGAAAAATTCATATTGCAGAATTCATTGCACAGCATGATACTGCGTACTAAAAAGGGCCTTCAAAAGAGCAAAACCATCTGTCTGAAATCACTTCACCAATTTCTGATTATATCTAAATTTGACCATGTAGCAAATAACACACAGGTTAATACTGACATCTTATTAATGGTTCCCTTTTTGCAGCGATGAAAAAATATGCTCTCTGAATCAACTTTACTACATGACGTTCCTTTCATCCACATTTAATACACCAGCTCTATCAAAAATTTTTTATTTAGCCCAGACAATTAAAAATAGGAAATTCCATCTTTGATTCTATCAAATTTTCATTGGAAATAAATCAACCAAAGAAATAAAAAATGCAAGCAAACCCAAGCATTTTACATTTCATCTCTAGCAGCCTGAATTTGTGTTTTACTGGTGAAATAGCTTTTTCTTTTGGCTCCTAATCAAATCCCTTTGCTGTTTTCAGACCACTTGTCTCTCCCTGTGATTCCTTTTTCCTCTGTTTCTTAACACGGATTGGTAACCACAAAAAAAACCAAGGCGTGTTTTCTTTGAGACATAAAACAATTAGAAGGGCTAAGTGATTATTCTGATACAAAAACCAGGCGATGCTCAGACAAGCAAAAGAATACATCTCTAGAGGCTACTCTGTATCTTACAAGATCCACCACGATAGATAGGTCTTCATAGATAGGTATATCAATATATTTAAAAAAAAAAAAAGCAAAGGTGCTAAGGTACTAATATGATTACATCAAATAGGTCTAAATATTAACAAAGGTCCACTAGTCCCATGATAAATGTTACATAAAAATACAGGAATAAAAATTAACATAGTGACTGGACACTTATATGGGAAAAAAGAAACCAATATACCCCCACACTGAGAAAGTACCAAAGGACTGCTCTGTTTGTGACTGAAAATAAAAGACTTATTTGCTTTCAAATACCCACATTCCCACCTATCTGATCTCTTCAGGTACTCTCATGAGATTATTTGCTATAGAATGAAGATGAGCAGAAGAAAATGAGAACATAACTATTCTTCATAACCTAGCCTGAGATATATTGCAGGGACCGCATGAGCTCTCTCAGAGAGGTTAGTTCATATGAACCTCTGCCTACACAGCAATTTCATCAGGGGTCCACACCTGTCATCTCCTCCCAGTTATGATGCAATATCAGGACAAAGTGAGATCTGTCAGCTTAACATGCCTGAATTTGGGAATTTCAGGGACAATCCTGAAACAGAGAAACTATTGAAAGCTTCTACAGCAGGGACTTTGAAAGAAGTTTCTTTTGGTGCTGAAACATCAAATCGTGCTTACTATTTCACATGTTTTATTCTAACATTCCTTCTGCAACCTTTTTCAAAGACTATCAGTAAAATTCCTCAGTAAAAAAACCCGTGGGTTGAGATAAAGACAATTTACTAGATAAAGCAAAAGCTGCACACACAGGCAAAACAAAGTGAGGAATCAATGCACTACTTCCCATCGGCAGGAAGGTGCCTTCCCATCCATGAAGGTGGATCTTTAGAAATCAGCCACCTTGAGTCTTGCCAACACTCAGAAGATTGAACTATAGTTTTAATTGGTTTTCTAGACAAATTAGACAAATTTATACAAGTGTCTTCCTTTTTTTAAAAAAAAAAAGATTGCTTCTATTTAGCTTAACTTAATCACAAAATATTTCTATCAACAAAAGCAGCTTGGTTTCAACCAGCTAATTCAGCTCTATTTATTAAGAACAGCATAAAACTGTATATATAATGACACCTTAGAGGTTCATAGGTTTTCTAAAAATAATAAAAGCCCAGTTCAGAGGCAAATGCAGTGAAGCTGCCACAATGCACACCAAAGAAATAGTTTACATTCTTCTAAATCAACAGAAGTGTTTGACACAGAAGAATACAGGTTAGCAAAGTTGAGCAAACTAAAGTCAGGCTTCCATGGAATGCAAGACATAAACCACTATAAAGACATACTCATAAATTATTATTACTCATCATTCCATTCCCCACTGTAATTTTATGTTCAGTCCACTAAGTGCATCACAAAATAACAGGATTTTGAGGCTAAAAGACAGAATTATAACCTGTATGTCTGGTTTGCCCAACCTTTAAATGCCAAATACCACAAGGCAGCAACTTCAACTTCACATCTTTGCAAGTGCATTCACAACTAGTAACACATATGCATGAAGTTCAACATAACCGTGTGCGAGTGTTTTGGGATAGATTTGGTCCTCTCAGTGCTTGATCATAAAAGTGCAGCACACACTACTTTTGTGTGAATACTGATGTAAAGACTCACAGCCGTTAAACCAAAATATTACACTGCAAAGCTGGTAGATGGCTTTTGTCAATATCTATCGTTGACATTAATTTTAAATGACCTGAACACTAAAGTAACTCACCACAGTTGTATTTACGTTAGCAGAGTACTTCTCAATAAATACTCTTTGCTAAAACCTTTCACATCATTTACACATTTCCATAAGGATCACTTTCATAGCAGGAAAGGAGTCAGATACAGCAAATTATGCCATTCAAAAAGTACAGTGTGCCACTTTCAATAAAGGAAAAAAATAGTTCATTTCAAATGACCATTACGACCATGAAACTCCACGGCTCAGTTACTTTGTAAAGGAAGCAATAAAACTGCAGGACTGGGCAAGTAATGCACTGCATTATTCTCAGAAGAGATTATCAATTTTCAAATGCTGAAACTAGGAATAAATTGAAAGCAAGAATCTTCAATTTCTAATGAAAAATGGTGGCAGGCTTGTATTAATTTTTACATTTCCAGTTATAGTACATGCTCTTTAGCTGATTCCTGGGAACCTGAGCAACAGATATTCTACTAGTGGATTAGCCAAATGCACTGGTTTATGCAGTAAATATGAATAGAACACCTCAAAACTTGTTCAACCTTTCACCATATAACCATCCGTGATAAGGCCTAGGAAAGTCTGCAGATCTAGCAAGTTATCCCAATATCATATTCCAATACTCCCATCTCTAGGAATCAGAGACTTTTAACACTCTACGAAGGTTGCCATCTGATGAGAGACTTGTATGCTCATTTAATCAGAGTAGAGAAAATTGTACTTTTTATGTTATCTTGCTTTGCAAACAGTTCAAGATTAAACAGGATCCCAGAGCCTGGAAGTGAACAAACAAAAGAGATGGAAACCCTTAAGCCTAAACAGTGACCATGTAGGTCTATCACATCCCACTCCACCAAGTAGCAAAATTTGTATTTTGTCAGGATTCAGTTTTAATCATCTGGCTTCCACTCAGACCAGGTTTGAGTGTCCCAGAGATTGACAAACAAAACCATACTAAGGTTCAAAAAAATAAAGACAGCAATATAATCATGAAAGTGTGACAATTTAAAACAATTAATTTGCTTCGTCTCCTCAACGTACGTATTGGTGGAACACATAAGGTAACAAAGCCCTGCTATATCTTAGACGACAGAATCCTTCAGGCAGATGGTCAGCAGCCACTCTATCTTGCGATCTTTTATTTTAAAAAGTCTGGCATCAGAAAAATAATTCCATCTACCTCTTTCATGATCTGAAAGCACATTCTTGGTACTTTATCGCAGAAAAACCTATTGCAGCATCCCTAAATATTCAGTAATGTCCCAAAAGATGTGCAAAGAATTGTGCCCTGAAGAATTAATCTAGATATATCCAGATGGACCCTTACTCTCATCCAGACAATAACAAAGACTCAGGCTTAAAAGTATAATTGCCATGATGTTATGCACAGTCACAACAAATTAAGGTTGCCATAGCCATTTCTGGTTAAAAATGGGTAAATATATTCATAGAGTTGTTTTACAAATGTAGTTTGTGAATGTTTTCTGCATTTCACAAAGATTATAAAGTCATTGAATTGCTTAGACTGGAAAAGACCTTTAAGATCATATAGTCCAGCCATTAACCTAGCAGTGCCAAGTCTGCCTCTAAACCATGTCACTAAATGCCACAACTTCTACATCTACATGACTTCTAAATACCTCAACCACTTCCCTGGGCAGCCTGTTCCAGTGTTTGGAGACTGAACCCCACCTTGCTAAAACTTCCTTTCACGTAGTTGTAGAGGGCGATAAGGTCCCCCCTCAGCCTTCTCTTCTCCAGTCTAAACACCCCCAGCTCCCTCAGCCATTCCTCATCAGACTTGTGCTCCAGACCCTTCACCAGCTTCATTGCCCTTCTCTGGACCCACTTTAGCACCTCAATGTCTCTTTTGTAGTGAGGGGCCCAGAACTGAACACAGGATTTGAGGTGCAACCTCACCAGTGCTGACTATAGGGGGATGATCATTGCGCTGGCCCTGCTGGCCACACTATTGCTGATACGGGCCAGGATGCCGTTGGTCTTCTTGGCTGCCAGAGCACAAGCTGGCTCATGTTCAGCAGCCATCAATCAGCACCCCCAGGTCCTTTTCCACCAAGCAGCTTTCCAGCCACTCTTCCCCAAGCCCATAGCCTTGCATGAGGTTATTATGGCTCAAGGACCTGGCATTTTGCCTTGTTCAACCTCATGCAATTGACCTTGGCCCATCGATCCAGCCTGTCCAGATCCCTCTGCAGAGCCTCCCTACACTCAAGCAGATCAACACTCCTGCCCAACTTGATGCCGTCTGCAAACTTACTGAGAGTGCACCCAATTCCCTCATCCAGATAAATGACAAAAATATTAAACAGAACTTGCCCAAATACTGAGCCCATGTATTTGTACCTGGTATTTGGTATCTATCTTGTACCACAAGTACAAGTTGGTACTTGTGACCAGCTACCAACTGAATTTGACTCTATTTACCATCACTCTTTAGGCTTGGCCATCCAGCCATTTTTTTACCCAGCAAAAAATACATTTGTCCAAACTCTTAGCAGACAATTTCTCCAGGAGAATGTTGTGGGAAACAGTGCCAAAGGCTTTACTAAAGTCTAGATAAACAACATCCACAGCCTTTCCTTTGTCCACTTGTTACCTTGTCATAGAAGAAAGGTTAGTCAAGCAGGACCTGCCTTTCATAAACCTGTTGACAGGGCCTGATCATCTGGTTGTCCTGTACATGCCACATGATGGCTTTCAAGATGATCTGCTCTATGACCTTCCCTGGCACTGAGGTTAGGCTGATAGGCCTGTAGTTCCCTGGATCCTCCTTCCTGTCCTTCACATAGATGGGTGTCACATTTGATAACCTCCAGTCAAGTGGGACCTGTCCCGGTTACCCAGGAGTGCTGATAAATGATGGAAAGTGGCTTGGTTAGCACTTCCACCAGCTCCCTCAACACCCTTGTGTAGATCCCATCCAGCCTCATAGATTGGTGTGTGCCTCTGTGGTGTAGCAGGTCACTAGTCATTTCCCCTGGGATTATGGGGGCTTCACACTATGAGAAAGACTCCCTGTCCCTGTCGCCCAGCTCAGGGCTCAGGGGTGTGGGTACCCTGGGAAGAACTGGTCTAACTACTAAAGACTGGGGCAAAGAAGGCATTAAGTACCTCAGCCTTTTCATCTACCCTTGTCACTATGTTTCTCCCCACATCCAGTAAAGGATGGAGATTCTCCTTTGTCCTCCTTTTATTCCTAATGTATTTATAGAAACATTTTTTATTGTCTTTTATGGCAGTAGCCAGATTAAGCTGGGCTTTTACCCTTCTAATTTTCTCCCTGCATAACCTCACAACATCCTTGTAGTCTTCTTGTGTTACGTGCCCCTTCTTCCAAAGATCTTGCTTGATGTTAGAAACAATGATAACACAAACTATGCCTAACCTGAAATTGGTGTGGTTTTTCACTTTTAATGATACCTAGCTGCACCCTATTTAAAAGACCACTGTCTAACAAAGTAAGAGCCAACCTCAAACTGATATTAATCCTCCCTCAAGCCAGAACTGGAATTTTCAGCACTTTTAGATGATGCAGTAGTGATATGCTTAGTATGTTACTCTTTTCTTTAATCTCAAAAGTTTATTGACAGCTATTAAAAAAGGAAGATCCTACTTTAAAGAGCATCAGAAATCTGTTACAGAGGTTGGACCTTTGTGTTGCTACAGCTTCAGCTCTCAATAACTCCTTTGTTCTGGCATGAGATATAACCACAAAATTTCCTCTACCCCTCCCCTATACTTTACTTTATAACCTCAGGTTCTGCATCAGAGTCCTGTATTTCTGTTTTGATTCCCCTGCCACACAGGTAAACACTAAACTTTTCATTTGATATAAGTCGTTAAAGTCAGTAAACAGCAAAAAAGAATAGAACAGCATCTTACGCATTTTTAACACCTTTGAGTTAAAAACACTTTGCAATGGGGAAAAAGAACAGATGCTAATTTCTAAATGCTAAAGCCATCAACTGGGAATATGCCAGTTGTAATTGCTGCCATCTGTTTTCAACTGTTCTTTTTACCTAGCTCTCTGAGATTTGTATCTGAATTCACAGACATAAGTTTCCACTAGGAGAGGGGCAGTAGGAATGGTACAAGCAGGATTTTTCCCATGTGCTCTCATCTTCATTAAGTAAGAACTTTCAGTAATTACTGGTCTGCATGATCTGCAAGATAAATCAGGGCCAGGTTTTGGAAGGATTATATGGTGACAACAGTTGTTTAATAACCACTTTTCATTACTGCTTTCCCACATTTCATTTAACTTGTTTACTTTCCCGCTGCTGCTGTTCATCTTCCTATCCTCTTTCTAGTCAGGTAAAAGTTGAGTATATAGCTCTAGGCTTCTACAGGGATAATTCAGCTCCTGATGGAAACAAAGCACCTTGTGCATGCATAAGTGTATGACAAGCTGCTCAGGGTCAGCTGCAGTCATGAATTGCCTAGTGCAGTTCATGTCTATTGTATTGTAAACGTATTCAGATATTCTCTATGCCCATGTACTCATAGCTTTTGCAGTGTCTGAGATCGACTGTACAAGATGGCAGACTGACATAAGTACAATATGACATATATAATATAAAACCCCCCTCATTAATAACAGTAAAAATCCTTTAAATGCCAGAATCCATTTTTGTTAGTTTAGAGAAAATCCATATTTAAATCTTTCATTGACTTACACACACATACACTAAAAAGTAAAAGTAGAGTTCTCCATCCCCTCCATCCTCAACACCATTATTAGATGATTAACTGGAAGATTGTGGATTATTACCTGGGCTATTTATTGATGATCTAGAGTGTACCACTACTGGATATTTTATATATGAGCTTTTTCAACTAGTCTACAGAAGATGTGTGTCTGCAATAGCCCCAGAGAGGCTTTTCTTTTCTTCATGACAGGTGTCATATTAGCAAACTCATGTACAGAATCAGGCTCTTCAAGAGTAAAACACAGGAGATGCTAATATTTGAGCAAAAAATCCAAGACCTCTAGCTGGCCTCTCTTACAGACCATACCTCGGGCACCTTTTCTGGGGTCTTCTCAGGGACTGGCTGGCCCAGGATGCTGGCCACATCTTCACTTCTCAATAAATAATGCTGTTATATTCATCCCTTTATTTCAAGGGTCTTTCAGGGATCATCCATGTCATATCAAAGAAAAAAAAAAGCAAAGTCACACGTCCTGTGAATCTCACCAGCAATGCAGGACTGGTCAGCATGAGGCTATTCAGCAGAAGTTTATCCTGGAGACAGGCATGCTAAAGAAGTGGTCTTCCCAGGGTGTTACTGGCAGACTACATGCCATATAGATTGCTTAGCCTTCTGACTTCCAGGAGAAAAGAGAGGTTGAGGGTGGGGCAGAGAGATAGAAGAGAGAAGAAATGAGAAAGGAAGAAAGGTTATTTTCATAAGTTCATTACTAAGTTGGGAGAGAGTTTAAATGTTATTTTTTGCAGTTGCATTTGGCTACTGCATGAGTCTTCTGAAAATTCGTATCATACTTAAAGGTTAAGCACCTCAAACAAATTTGTCTCATGATGACAGAAATGTCAAGGAAAAGAATTAATTAAATGAGGAGAGATGTCCCTTTGCAGTGAAAGTCCTACCTTGCACTACCAAACAAGATCTTTCAGCCCTTAAATATCAAATTTTTTTTTTTTTTTTTTTCTGTCTTTAAAAAAAGTCAGAGCAAGACAAGTCATGAAAGGGGCAGAACGTACCATGAGAAGAGCTAATAACAAAAAGAACTGTTCTGCCATACAATAGTTCTTTTGAAAAGAAGTCAGTGAATAACAAAATCCAGGTAACAGAGAGCATATTTACAAACTACAAAAGTTTAATGTGAAAAATATGACTGCTTAATGTGAATGATGTTTTGCCTCTATAGTATCACACTTAGAATCTGTAAAATCTGAAAATGACACAATAAAAAGGTAGGGAGAGAAGAGGCAATCATGCAAGCTCTCCGGGGAAGTTAAGAACACACTGGTTCACTAGACTTTCTGTACACATTCTATGGAAAATCAGTGTTGATTCTACTTTAATATGAACCACTTGGGCCCCCTGAACTGTGTCTCTCAATGCAATGGCCCAGCCTTGAGGGTCAGTGCACAGACACATGAAGGTCATGGCTTCAGTGTTAATTTTTCAAAAGCACATTTACAGCTGTTCACTGACCATTCGGTATAGTTATCCTCAGAGAAAAAGAAGTGGTTCTTCCATTCATCTGTAATAAGGAAGATGTGTATCACAGTCCAGGGAAGCATTTAGACTGATATACTCGTAGTTTTTGAAAATTCATAGTGAACATCAAGCTGTACATTAAGAAGTACCTATTACTGCTACCAAAGCTAGTGCTTTATCTCTATTGTTCTGAATAATATGTTACATCTAAAGTGGTACACTCTTTAAGATGCAATTTAACTTCACTTTTATTTTTAAAGGAAGACTGAAAAAGTTTGTATATTACATAGAGTACCATGAGAAAATAAACACAGAAGACATACCAGTTGGAAAATCAGTTTCTGAAATATAAGTAAGTGCTCTGTAACTTTTGGGGGTAAAAAGAAGGAAAAAAAAAAATAAATTTGAAAACACAAAGCTGAGCAAGACTAAAGAATTGAAAGATGTACCAAGATCAGGGAAGAGCGTTGTCATGGGCTACAAAAAGGACTAAAATCTTAGTGAGCCAACCGTGGAACAATAGGTAATTTTTTACAGACTTCCTAAATATGTGCTGTTGGCATCTTCAGGTATAGATACCAATCTATACGTAGACTAAAAATATCCCACCTGTTTCCCAGCTAAGAGGCAGAAGCTCTTCCTGGTTTATTCCCATGAGAAAAATTGTCAGAACAAGAAGTATGCCTCCTGCAGAGCACAGCTGGCAGGTGGAGCGGCAGCACGGATTTAGGAATTGCAAAAAATGGATCTAGCAGTGCAAACTGACTCAAGTAAATCTGACTCCAGACCTTGAAGTTTACTGAAATCACCTGGACTGTGAATGGTGTCTGAAGAGTGATCTAAAATGCTTTCAGTGGATGTTCTTACTGGGTAGGAACTACTTCCTCATGAAAAGTAGCTGTTCCAGCTTCTTCTTTACCTGTTTTTGGCTCAGAATTTAAAAAAAAAAAAAAAAATTATTTGGTACATAAAAATAGCATTTTAAGTCTTTTCTGCATCTCAGCACATATACTGGTTTCAGCAGCCAATCTCCAGCTCCATTGGAGAGCAAAACGCTTCAGGGGGGCAAAAAAACTCCAATAAACCTGAAACTTTTCTTAAAGATTTTATGTGAGACTGAGGTACCAGGTACCATTTCTCCAAATGTACCATGACAACTGCTGTTTAGCTAACTCTCCTTTTCAAAGAAATGTTTTAATATTATTTTCTCAAGCCCCTGCTTGCCAAATGGTAACAAGTCACTAATCTGACCCTGTCTAGAGTTCTACTTAGCTTCTTACTTTTATTGCAACTATAGAATTCATAAGTTCAAAAGTTAGTAGTTAAATTTAGTGTTTCATCTGTATTTTATTATTTCAATGAATAGTTATTGATTACAGTTAACCAGTCAGAAATTCTGCTTTAATCAAGATACTAAGCAATGAACATTACAAACTTACTCCAAGTATCAAATACATATGGTCATTTCAAACTCAGTGTTTCTTTTTCCTCTTGTAAAAGGGAAAACAAATCCACTAGGATTCCCTTACCCTTACATTTCATACTCGTGTATTTCATGAACTATTTATCCATATACAGTACAAATGTGAATCATTCTCTCCTTAATTGCCAATATGTCACTGTTAAGCATACATATGCAGCTGACAGACTGGCCCACCATTTGCTGCAAGTGGAGAGTGTTGGAAAGGCAGCTGTCACAGTGATATCAGTGCTCTGGTCAGGCGAAGCAAGAAGACCAGGCATGCGCAAATTCCATTATCTTAGCCTTATACTTAATCCTGCCACCCTACAGAGAAGGGTTGTTACAGACACAGCTAGCAAAGGCCCCAGCTGCAGTCTCCTGTTAGCTACCATCAGCTGCTGGCCATAGTAGCCTCTCTGGGGAACTGCTAGTCCACTGCTTTCATCTACAGATGTTAAATCAAAGGTTTTTCAAATCATTGGCGTGTATTCCCCCAGGGAGCCACCAACTTGTTTTTATCATGCTTTTAAAGATTCCTGTCCAAAACATGTACTTCTTCTCTACAGTTTGCTGAAATTCAGGGAAGTTCATGGGATCTATATGGTCAGCATTGTACGTATGGGTGAGGAGAGGGGTATTTGGTAGTATTTGTTGAATGTCTTTTGTGAGGCAGCCCTGCAGCCTTAGGGATCACAGGACAATTGGATTAGCTAGACTACTGTTTACTTGATTCATTAAAAATCCCTTTAGGCTCTAAAGTCACTGTATCTAAAGTACTGTTATGGCCTTCTAGCAGTTACATATGAAGGAGCTGTGTAGCTTCGTTTAATCTCTTTACTTCTTCAGAGATCTGCATACTTTTATCATCTCCATTACTTTAGGAGCTGTGATTGGATTTAACTTCCTGCACATTAAATAAGTGTCAGCTGCCATTCTTTGTATATGTTTGTTAAATTTGATCTGGTCTATATGGGAGTATGAGGCAGAGATACAGTAACTGTATTAAAGTTTACCGCAGAAAGACTGAAGGACTTAAGAACTGGAATTATTTTTCAGATAAAAACAGCTAAGTTCATGTTCTTCCTGCACTTCTTTTAAAGGCTGATATAACTGATGTAAGCCTCTATAGCCTTCACCTCTGAGTGTTAGGAATACAAAGCAATATAGGACTTTCTCATGCTTAACTGATGTATTTTCATCCCTCTCTACCCCTTTCCTCTTCCCCTTCCCCCCAGCATAACAGCAGTGACCTTGTGGATAATGTTGGGTTAATATCTGTGGAAAAAATGTGTTCTTTTTATATGCCTATAAAATAGGCATAGCAAGGACAGACAGAGAAACTGCAGCATAAAATCTACCATTTAGACCACCCTTTCCAAAGCAATTGTTTCTGCCAGGAGAAACCAAGGTCCATGCCTCATTGGCTTCCCTGGTGGGGCTGGGAATCCTGCCAAGGATTTCCACTCTGTTACTGGGCTCCTAAATGGATTTGCCTGCTAGTAAGTGACCAAAGATCACAAACATTTTTTGTTGTTTTATTTTTATTACACCTCCAATGATACAAAAACTGCTGTGTTTTTAAGATAATGAATGTGTTAGATAGAACATTATTCTTGATTAATTTTCTTGACATTTTTTTGATGCCTATCCATCTTCCAGCAGTTTGTCACCTTTTTCTGTCACCTTTTTCTTCCCCACCCTATGCTTCTTGCTGAGCACCTAAAAAGGTCATCAGCTTTGTCACATCTGGGAAGCAGGTGGTATGCAACGCTTTCCAAACAGAAACGCAGAACTTCCTTGCCTTCTATGGTAAATTAACAGAATTGGGATCTTATCTAACTCTGCATGATTACTATTTTTACACATTGATAGTGTAATTAAAAAGGAGTTCTGTGAACACGGCATGGAAACAGGGATTGAGAGGGCACACAGAGAGACGGACACAGTTTGTGCAGCATCTTGTACAGAAGGGAGTGTGAGAAGGGCCACACACCTTGCCTGTATGCCCACAGCTCAGAGAAGTGCTCTAGGTCTCTGCCAGGATGGTGGGCACTCACCTAGGACTTAAAACCAGTGTTTCTACATAGAAAGCCCCTGAGATGTCTGGCTTTTCCACCCAGATGGAACTGGTAAGGAAGGAGATTTCATTACAGATGGGAGGTTGCAACACTTACAAGGTTCAGCTGGGCAGGATATTGGGCCATCTTGTCTACACTATGCTTTTGTCAAGAAAGGTTGGACCAGATGGTCCTTGGGGTCCCTTCCAACCTGTGATTCTATGATTCTATGAAAAAGCACATTTCCTATCCATCTTAAGAATGTAACAGTCTAAAGCAACATTTTAACTAGCAAGGTTTATCAAGTTCTGAGATTCATGACCTAGAATTCAATGTTTATGGTAAAACTGAAACCTATCATTTGGGTTTTCCAGCAAATCTGACTTGCCTTGATTTTTAAATGCAGATTTGTAAAGGACGTGTTGTGGTTGAGAGATATTTCTGAAAAGTGAGATGGCAAAGTTTGCAAATGGTATGAAATTATGCAGGTCAAAAGAGGCCTTAACACAGCATACCAAAGCCTGACAACCAGCTAGAGTAACGGCAAATAAAGCACAATGCTGACAAGTATAGGGTAGTACATATTAGAAGGAGTAATTTTAACTACACAAACATGTTGCAAAATATGAAATGAGTTTCTGCCATTCAGGAAGAACTGTTGGGTGAAACTGACTATTCAGTGTACAATACTTCAAGTATACTGTAAGAGTATAGAATTGCTTAACAATTACAGTAAAGTGGAGGGATTTGTTAATGTTTGGCCATTTGACAGTTAATTCACAAAAGAAGAAATCTCAGTTTATTTTCCTGAAACAACTTCTTTCCCTCTTCTGTCAGATCTTGTACTGGTTGGCCTGTTCAGGATTGGCAGAACAGTTGTAGCCCCTCTTCTCTGTAGGCACTCTATTCTCCTGTTGCAGAGAGTCAGCAGAGACTACGCTGGTGTCTCCACCCATCCAACTCTCAAGTTAGCCTCTGCTTCAGTGTATGAATGGCACACATTTTTAAATGGCTTGAAAAGCTCATCTTAGCTATGGAAATCATATTGGAGTATTTCCAGCTTAGGACATGGACGACACTATGTATCTTACTTAAATCCTTCCCACAGCCCCTGTGCATTAATATAGAATGCATTTAGATTATGTTTCCATTATTTTTTCAAAATATTGTGAATTAAATCACTATTTCTGCTGTACAACAAAGGTATTTGTAATTACTTCTTTTTGGCACATGCGAGAATTTATCTTGCAAACCAGCAGCCATGGTTTATGTTTGCAATTGTGAGGTGAGCTGAAAAGGGGTGTTGCATGCTTCTTTTATTACAAGTAAAATGTATTTTAGAATAGTTGGTCTGATGTTATGGTATAAAATAGAAACTAGAGACAAAAAAGGCAAAAGTAGAGACATTCCCATTTAAAACTGAATGAAGAAGGTAAAGAGGTTTGGTTATGGAAGTTATAATATGCCATCTGTCATACCTCCAAACACCAGGGCCCTTCTTCAGTCCTGCATTTCCTCTCCATTTCAGTCAAACATGCAATGGTATAAGCACAGCAACCTATTGAAATACTACCTTTTAAATCGAGGTGCAAAAGAACAGATTTCTAGTTACCTCCTTAGCTGCTGCTATATTGATGAATAGGTTAGGGCTACTAATCTGATAAAGGAACCCAGCAACGAGACTGTGATGAGATCCAAGGGGAATCGTTTGCCAGGAAGACTCATTGTTCCTAAGCCTGGTTAAGATGACTGAGTGAAGATAGGGAGAGGAAAAAAAATCATCTTAGGTGGAAACCTGGAGCAATGTCATTGGTTTCTGATACTGTTGGCTACATTTTTTGTCACTGCTGATTCTCAGATGTGGAATGCAACCTATGACAGATACAACAACATGAGAAGTGCACAAAATATACCAGGCAAACAAGTGAAGCAAGATATAAAGAGGCTGAGAGGTACAACGGAGATAACTCCTGCTCTTACCTCTATTCCTTGATTCATTCTTTCTTACCACTGAGATTACTACCTGTAAATAGTTCAGCTTAGTCTTCCACTCCTCCCACCCTCACCTCTGCAGAGCACACTGTGAGCTCTGTCTAGTAATCATCCTCAGATAAAAGAGATAGCTGCCAAAGGCTTGCTAGTATCCTGGCCACTGCCTGACTGCTACAAGGCCTGCAGAATATTAAAGACCCATCAGTTTTGTAATAATCCTGAGATGGCATAAGCAAAAGCAATGACACTCATAGACTCTTCTGCCTACCTTCATGTCTGTTTCTGCTGCAGATGAGCAGCAATGAATCCCACTTAAGTGCTTCACCCAAGAAGGACGTAATCAGCATGCTGTCTGGAGAAAAGAGTTCTGCAGCAAAAGGTTACATGTTCCCAGCTAAGAGCAAATGAAGACGCGAACAAAAGTCTGCGCAGCCTTGGTGAATTACTTGCTGAACAACATCTACAAAGACTGCTGCCCTGTGCTCACTTTCTGGGCCAGGATATCTCGTAGGCATGGAGCAGCTGTGCCTGCACTGCAGGGCAGATGTGTTCCAGTTGGAGATCTTTCAGTTGTGGTTCTCTGTGTTATACCCAAGCTGCATCCCAAATCCCATCCAGGAAAGAAACCTGAGTACACACCTGAGGGAAAGCCAAGCTGTACAGGCTTCTCAAAGCCACCAGAGTTCCCTGGTTCTGAAGGTTTGTGAGTTGTCTCCCACAGCACACATACTGCATAATACTGATATAAAAAGCTCTTGTTAACAACACCTTTTACTTGTATTGAACTAGAGAGGTCAAAAAAGGCAAGACTTAGGTGGGATATGAGGTGTCTGGACTTAAGTTTCAGTGTTTCTGTGTTTTACCCCAGAGTGACAACATTTTTAAAGCTCTAGAATGTCCTACATACACGAAGATACAAAACATATTCATTAAAAAAAAAAAATAAAATCAAATTAAACAAAAAGCTTATTTTCTGGGAACACAAACAGTTCTGTAAGTTACTTGTCCTCCTTCCCATGACATTACCAATGGTCCAGTTCTGAAACAGCACAGGGGGTAGAGGAGGTACTTGCTCACACATTTCTTAGTGTAAGGAGAGATACTTTATTATTTGATCTTCTTTTAAATTTCACAGTCCTGTCCTCAGACAGAGCAGTGCCAAAGTATCTCCTTTTTGGATTTTTTTTAACCTACTGCATTTTAAGCTTTTGAAGATTAGGATTTTGTAATAGAAAAGCAGCAATGTCTTCCCTAGAGATAATGGAAGCTGGATCTCTCTAAAGTGCATTGTGAATCATTTTAGTTTAAACTGACCTGTGGGCTTAAATAAACATCTCTATTGATCCACCTCCTTTCAAAACAAGCTGCATTGTTTCACGATGAGGCATGTCCCATTCTCGTTCTCTTATCTCCTGTCAAAGCTTAGAAGTACACTACTGCAAAACAGAATGTTCAGAATACTGTAGAGAAAAAACTTGGTTATTGATGATGTCTGGGGTTTGTTTTTTCGCATCAAATTAGAGAGGACTGTGCTTGAAATTATAACCTGTTTGCTACTTTAGATAGCATGAAAGAAATCTACACTGCAGGTACTTGAGGATAAGTATTAACCTTGGGACACCCAAACAAGGCCAAATCAATTTGAAAGAAATAAAAATAATAAGAAGATAACAATACTAAGAAATATCTGAACGTCAGCAACCTAACCTGTACATTATTGGGTAAGGTACTAATAATACAGCAGTACAGATGTGCTGTTGAAAGGGTTTTATCTGCACCAGAATAGAAGAGATTTCTGTTGTTTTGGCTTGCAGCTGCCTGACACATTAAGGGCAAAAGATACCACATAGATGAAATAAATTAGGCTACAATTCTGAAAACATTTCCCCAGATATTATCTATGAAAGCATTTTGAAAGTATAAATTAAGTCACAAAAAATTTTCTGGCTTTGTGAATCATGCAGGTTCAGGGAAAAACAAACAAATGAGCAAACAAACAAACACTAAAATTGGGTTCCTCACATAGTCCTTTCACAGTTCTGTATACTTTTCAGGTTCCTATTTTTAAATTTCTCAAATTTTAAAAAATCCTCGCTTTTCTTTAGTACTGTTTCCTTTAAGTGGAAATTGTGCACCTTAGTAACTATAGTAATATCAAGAAATATGGAAAATTTGCAATACAGCTGATTTCTGTTCCACTGCAGTTAATTGGAACTAATTACAAATTACTAAGTGAATCACAGTGCTCACATAATTTTAAAGCAGCCAACAATATGGTGCAGGTGCATTTATTAGCTGTAACGTGTCAGCCACGTTTCTGAGGACTTAAACCACTGTAAGTTTGTCACTATTGCTATTAAATCAACTCCAGGATATTCAGATCAACATAATAAGCTTTCTGGATAGTAAAGTATTTGTCTCTTGAAGAGAAGAATGATATTCATAAGCCCACACTCTGTGTACATGTTTGTACGTTTGTCCTACATTTTTTTCTACTGTTTCTTACCTAGCAGAGGTCAGATACTATATAGCAAGTTAGGTATAGAATGGTGCTAGAAGCCAGAGGAATATGTCACTGGCTGGACTGTTGTTCTTTGGTCCTTGGGAATTGGTAGCTGGTACTTTTTCAAATTTTTCAACCTTTTGGTTAGCTAGCAGTAATCTCCTTCCTGTAACTGTTTCCTCAGGTAACCATGACCTTGGGAGAAGAAGCCTGTATGTAAATACCGTAATGGAGAGACAGTACTTTAGAGACAAAAAAATTAAATAAAATTTAAAAAAAAAAAAGGAAAATAAAGATACAATACTTAAAAATGTAGTTACACAGTAACACAATTATTTGCTTATGCAAGCTGGAGAGGGGGAGGTAAATTAAAAGGCATCCTGTCTCATGAATTGCTATTCTTCAGCTATCTTTATGTGAAACAAGACATGATGCTCATGCTGTTTGTCCTAGATCTCTTTCAAGTAGGAAGTCCTGAAAGATGAAGGCATAGTGAGAGCCTGGGACTCTTTGCGCCTGGAAAGCTCCTGTGCACCTTGCCCTCAGGCTTCATACCATTGGCAAGACTTTCTTCAGCACCTGTTTTGTCATTTTGTTGCAGCACAGTAGTTTCCGCTTAGAGAGATTAAAGAATATGCTGTAATAAATGCATTCTATTGCTAGAAGTAGAAGAGCAATTTTTCCTTTTCCCCACAAGACTTCAAGTATTCCCGCCTTTTTGTGATATAGCATAGCAGATCTCTCCATCTGCTTGGTGTAGCCTACCCCTTGCCATTACAAAACAGCTTCCGAATTCACATCATTTTTTGACTTGTGGATGTAATAAAATTAAAATAATCCCTCATGCTCAGTGCAACCCCAGTGATCTCTGAGGAGTATAGACCACCCTGCAAGAGGTGATCAGCATGAGTCTGCCTCTGATTGTTTTCAAAACCGGACAGAAACAGCCACACAAGGATGCATACAGCTGCCTCTGCAACAGCAGGAGTTAGACTGAAAAACTGAGAGGAAGGCAGGCAGGAAGAAGAAAGGAAGGAAGACAGGAAGGCAGGAAGGCAGGCAGGCAGGAAGGCAGGAAGGCAAGCAGGCAGGCAGGAAGGCAGGCAGGAAGGCAGGAAGGCAGGCAGGCAGGCAGGCAGGAAGGCAGGAAGGCAGGCAGGAAGGCAGGCAGGCGGGAAGGGAGGCAGGCAGGCAGGCAGGAAGGCAGGCAGGAAGGCAGGAAGGCAGGCAGCAAGGAAGGCAGGAAGGCAGGCAGGAAGGCAGGAAGGCAGGCAGGAAGGCAGAAAGGAAGGAAGAAAGGAAAGGAGGAGGGAAAGAATAACATGTCTGGAGTCAGCAGCCATACTTCACTGTGACAAAAATAGTTACGGGGTTTTTTTACTTTTATTTCTTGACAAACTCCTTACGTCCACACAGCTCTGTACCAGGTAGTCAAGCGTGAGAGAAATGCAGAAATCAGTGGCTTTCTACAAGCAGGAGACAAGAAGGAAGAGATTTCCTCTGCACAGGCTTGATTTTGCACAGCATCCTCTGAACCCTCTATCAGATCAGCACTGCCCCAGAGGATGAAGTAGAGGGATGTGATGAAGCACAGAAAAGTTATAGGGCTGTCAACACCATGAGAAGGAATAGTTAGGGTCAGATCTGGGTCTCTGTACTACCAGCCAGACTCAGCAACCAGCCAGCAAGGGCAAGGGATATGGATTTCATACCAGCCTTCACCTAACACAGATAGGAACCCAAAGTATTTGATATTGATTTGAATAGGAATAGAAACAGGCCTAGAGAAACAGCTACAAAATCACCTTATGTCTTCCTGAGATGAAAAAAGCTTAACTCTGAGAATTCAGGAAGATAAAGGAAAGTCACCATCCTTTACTTCATTGTAGAAAAATGACTCATTTCTAACTCAATTAAGATAATAAATAATTTTACAGTTGGCTAAAGCTAGAGGCCAATGGGCTGGTAATCTACTTAAGCCGGGTTTTATGCTCTCCGTCGAGCTACCAATGGACGATGCAGAGACTCAGCTGTGTATCATGGCTGGTCTAAGAAAATACCACAGAATAAAATGAAATTCTAATGTACTTTAGCAGAGGAAATAAACGATATCTCAGTATCAAACAGGAAACTATTTATAAAATGACAAATGAGAAAGGATGGCTTAGACATAAAGAAACAGCCAGTTTGATGGGCTGGTGGCTGTATTATGTTCTTCCAGATGGAAGATCCTTTCTTGTCTAAACCAGCAGAGGATTACAATTTACGCAATTAAGGTGTCCAAGATGAAAATGAAAGTAAGAAAGTGTTGAATTAGCATCAGTACTGACTGTCAGAGAATGAAAGACTACAGACTAATCAAACACATTTGTTTACCTAGTATTTTGTATCTGCATGCCAAAGTACAAAGAATTTTTTTCACTGTTCTATAGTCAGGGAAACTGACGCATAAAGAGATCAAGAGATTTGTCCTGGGAAATATTATTCCAAAAATCTTGAACTCAAATCTCCCACAGAAGGGATAGTCCTTGAAATGGAGGAGCAACATGTGGAAAAAAAAAAATTAAAAACCAAGGTAGCTAAAAAATTAAAGGTACAGCTTCTTTGTTCAGATCTTATGTATGCAGTTCTTAGTAGGATAGGCTACTGTAGGATAGGAAACTGTGCAAAGCAACATATATTGTAGTACATTAATACATGCACATCTTTCTTTTCTATAATTGTGCTCAGTTGTGGAAATAGCAGTGATGGATATTACTGATTATTTTTGGAAAAGAGGAAGGCTTTGCCAAAGACTCCTTCCTTTGTAATAGAAGGAATGTTTGTAAAACATAGCTAGAACCATCTTTTTGCATCAGTTCTCCAGATAAACACGCCAAAAGTGGTGTTTCTATATGTATGCTGTGGAAATAATGGCCATGAGAAATGACAACTTTTCTCAAAGTTGAGCAAGAAAAGAGGCATGTTATTTCTCAATACTGTCATGGTATAGCCATCTTCTGCACAGGTTCTCACACAATTATAAAAATTATTGAATGTTTTTCTGGAACTGTTTGCTGGCTCCAGTCTATCGGTCTTCCTTCTTCAACCAGTTGAGCATAGAATCATAGAATAGTTTGGGACCTTCAAAGGTCACCTAATCCAGCTCCCCTGCAATGATCAGGGACATCTTCAACTAGACCAGGTTGCCCAGAACCACATCCATCCTGGCCAAGTCTTCCTTTGCTACTTTACAACCCTCATCAATCTATGTTAGTATCCAATTATATTATACGGAGGTCTACATTAGCATAGTAGATTCCCATTTTTCGCTTACAAAAATTGTAAATGATTGTACAAATGGTAGTTCTGACAGTGTCCAAAAATCTCAGCAATTATGCAGAAGCTGATGGCATCATTACATCAACCTCCTGACTTTAAAATCACGACTCTCCTAAAAGAATGAAGAGCCAAACCTCATCAGGCTTTACAGCTGACAGAAAATGCTGCATGAAAACATTAGCCTGAAGTTACCATTATAGAGAAATGCCTGCAGGTGTCCTCCATCACCCTGTGCTGAGCCCAGCTAAAGTAGTATTAGAACTTGCTCCATTGATTAGACTGGATTTCAGGAGATTGAAGTAAAAATAAAGGAGGGAAAGAGATTTCTGCAGCACAAATTCAATTGATTTTAATAGCAGTGGAGCCTCTATTACAGTAAGAAATTGTGAAAGTTCCCTAATTTAGCGTTCCAACCAGCTGGAGTCTAAATACCAGCAACAGAGTGGGAGAATTTCTCTAGTATTCCCTTGTACTTTGAGTGCAAGGGAATAGTCTTCGAATAGTCTATCAGTATAAGCCTTTCACATGGTTTAATCATTTTCACAACATTCATATAATCTTTCCATATTCATATTTATCTTTGGTTCACATGGTTATAGCTCATATTTTGTGTGGAGTAGTGCTCCCAGTAAAGTGGTACAACATGCAGTAGAAAAAAGAGCAGCACAATGCAGACCAGAATATAATGACAAGCTGAGCGAAAGGAAAGCATCTGCAATCCACAAAATGTCTCATCATCTCAAACACACTTTGGATTGCCAGTCCAAGTCTAATGGTCAACAACTGAATCATGTCTTCTAGGTAAAGCTTTGGCCAACATCCTGTATGTTGTTCAGAAAGAAAAAAAAAAAAAAAAAAAATTTAATATATCTAATAGAGAATAAAATGTTTCCAGTGTAGAGACTGCCTTTACTTCATCTGCATGCAACAGTGATATAAAAGACTGTTTCAATTGTTTAGATTACAAGATTATAAGAAAAGGGTATAATTTTACTGCACATACTTAGTCATGAAGTCTGAAGGAAGGCACTGATAGGAAAAACAACTGGAGCTTTAAGAACAGCTTCATGTAGCAACAGTAAAGCCACATAGTTACCAGAAACCTTCTAACGTGAAAAGCAGATCCAAAAACCACTTCAGGATTAGATCTAAATCCTGACATGAACTTTTTGTTATTTATTAGACCAGGAATTACTAATCACTATGAAACAAGTACAATTCTTTTTTATCCCATTTTGGCAAAGTCTGGCCTTTCCTGCTCTAGCTGTAGATACAGATCCCAAAATTAGAAAATAAGAAAGCAAGAAATATTTTGACATTTAAATGTTATAGCATTTATTCTGGATTGACCATATGCACAGGCAGACACTTGTCTTCTGAAGCTGTAACTATTAAAATTATTACAAAGCCTTAAAATAAGTCCTATCTCAGGAGTAAATGAACCCCATGCTGCTGTTTCATAAGAAAAACACTTTTTAAAATTTTAAAGTTTTGAAGAGGACAACACTAGTCACCCTCTCTGGGTTTTGGTTGCTTGGTTGCTTGGTTTATATGGTTTTACGGTGTCAGGTTAATATGTTTATATCCCCACCCATGATTATGTCAGGTACAAAGGCAAGCGGCCTTGATGGAAAACTACCAAAGTTAGCAGAAAAATTCCTTCACGGGTGTTTTCACAATAACTTGAGCCTGTCGGCTGTCAATCCAAAGAATGACTTCGTGCTGCAGTGCGAGGTTATCCACTCTTCTTGCCACCCCTCCTGCACAAGCACGCAGCAAACGTTCTCCGGTCTGTTTCCCAGGCAAGGAGCAGAGCAAGCACCATCACTTTGGATTTGCCCCTCCCACAGAATTTCATCAGCTCTTATTAAATAATGCTTTAAACATTTTATTCCTACATTTTTAATTATATATATACACGCAATTTACTTATTTCTGTATATGTATAAATATATTATGTATAAGCATAAATAAATACACATATAATGTGTAACTATCTACTAAGAAAATATATATAGAATCATAGAATGGTTTGGGTTGGAAGGAACCTTAAAAATCATCTAGTTCCAAACCCCTGCCATGGGCAGGGGCACCTTCCGCTAGACCAGATTGCTCAAAGCCCTGTCCAACCTGGCTCTGGCCTTGAGCACTGTCAGGGATGGGGCAGCCACATCTTCCCCAGGCAACCTGTGCCAGTGCCACACCACTCTCATCATCATAAAAAAATTTCTTCCTTATGTCCAGTCTACCTCTGTCAGTTTAAAAACATTCCCTTTTGGCCTCTCCCTACAGGTCCTGTAAAAGGTCCTTCATCTTTTTTATAAGTATTATACTAGCCCATGATTCTAATAATTGTTTTTAACTTCTTAAACTGAACAGTTTGCATCTAGATTTTAGCAGGCAGTGTACTGCTCAGAACAATTAGAGCTATTAACAGTGTTCCTATGAATTTTGTATGCTACAAATTCAATTATACTGTTTTTTTATTACAGGTTAGAAATATGACATTTTAATCATAACACTAATAGTAACATGCCATGATAAATTAAAACAAAAAATATTTTTTGTAGATTTTGTTTCACTGAATTCAGGTGGACCTGCACACCACCTATAGTAAACAGTTTCATGTCCACTGTCTTAATGACCCCAGTCAAGTCAAATCAGTGGGATTGTTCGTAGTAGTAAACGCTGCAAAACCTTGCAAATAGGATTGCTTACACAGATCCAATTCCAAGACCTTACCACGAGCATTCGCATGGTCAGGATTATATTCCATATTTTCACCTACTGCACTATTTTCCCCACTACAGCTGGAAATAAAAGATCTATGGCAAGCCTACAGCACTGCCTGTAAATCATCAATGCAAATTCAGTAGTGACACAGAAGGGTAAAAAGGGATACTCATGTGGAGACAACAAGCAGGTTTTGATCATCTTTTTATTCACTTCCAGTACCTGCCAGGTTTAATTTATTTCATTTATTGGTAGGGATAGTTATTTTTTGAAAAGGCTTCTAATTTTATCATGACTTCATGTGGGAAGTGTGCCAGAGGCTCATGGTACTATATCTTTTTCAGTCTGCTTCCTTGCATTCACTTTCATGATACTACTCCTGAACTGGCTGAGATCAGTCAGAGCTCCCGTACCTCCATGTTTCAATTTATTCAACACCATCACACAACATGGGCAATAAACTCCCAAAGACTTTCATTAGCTGCTGTGACTCCAATGGCTTAGCAGAACAGCAGTTATGGGAAAGCAAAGAGTATGCAGAAAGACTGTGTATCCCATTGCAAAAAGATGGAAGTCCTTATAGTGTTTCTGTAATTTGCACCTATTGTTTGAAATCTTAGCAGGAAATTGAATGTAATACATTGGAGAACAGCTCACCAGACACACAGAAATGTGGAATTATGTCCTCCTAGTTTTGGACTTGATATGAATCCTGCCAAATACCCTGAAATTTTTAGTTTTAACAATTGATGGCTTTTGAATTTTCACTCTCCTTCTGCCAACTTCTGGTTATTTGACTAATCACATGGTCCTACCGTTTGGGCCAAAGTCAAAAAAGAATTTATTTACTCATCAGATTTTGTGGAGCTAAAATGATATATTTGAAAAATTATACTTTTGCTGAAAAATGACAGTACTTTTGGCAAAACATGTAGTTGCACCGTATTTGGAATTTTAGTGTCTATTACAAAATTAAAATTTTTAAACCCACAGATAAAGCTTGAAGATGAACCTGAGTAAAGTGTATTGTTTCCTTTCTTGACATCTTTATTATATTTGACCAATGAAGGACTTTCTTTTGTTAAAAATTTCTATGTCACATGGCCAAACAGTACTCTCAAAAATCTGAATTAAGTCTTGTTCTGAACAAACAATAAGCATAACCATCTGTATTCCGAACAAGAGTAATGAAACAGAAAACTGTTACTGCACTAAACATGTAAATAAATAAATTTATCTTTCAAACACAATGGACTCCTACAGGCAAGAGTTTATTCCTCTATGAGACAAGAGTAAACAAGTGAAGATTTATTATTTTTATGCTAATGTAGTATTTATACACATACATGCATTTATATTTATTTATTATAACTATATTTATCTGTATAACTGAAATTAAAAACATCATCACTACACTACCTGTTTAGCGAACTTCCCTGAGGTGTTCTGAAATGGGTCTAGAATGGCTTCTTAGATTTGGGATTCATACATAGTATTGATTGTAATTTTGTTTTTATGAAGTAAGAAGTTAACTTCTGGCAGGAGTTTTCCATCTCTGTTCAGAAGACCCTGTGACCTTTGTCCATGTTCATAGGAATACACACTGGAATCTAGGCAGCATCAGTTTTAATTTTTGATTTGCAGTCAACATACAGTGTGGCCTCCTGCAAACCATCACACTTCTACCTCAGCCTCCCTCCAAAATCTGGGAATAACAATAATTAGCTCTTTTACACACATCATTTTAGCGAGGAAAAATGTGAAAATGTTATTACTTATGTAATGACACATACAAAATAAACTATGGCATGAAAATATACTCCTATGTCTTTCTCGATTTATTTCTCAGGCAGACATTGGGAAAACAAACATGAGGTTATAGACTTCACATATTGAAAACAGCATATCCTCTCTTTTGCAGTCTGTATTTTGCTCAGTTCTTTTGCCTTTTTTAGTAAGAATAAATTCATTTCTATATTAAGATTGACATTTTGAATCAGGATATTATAAGATTTTCACTGTATGGGAAAAATTAAGTGATTGACTATCTCAATATTTTCATTTTACAAATACAAAATGCAGATTTCACAGATAAAGCACTAAAAGCATTGCTGAATCTAAATAGTATTTTCTTTCCACATTTTCAAAACAGGCAGGAAAATTAAGTGCAGGTTTGTGTGGCATACAAGTGAGCACAGTTAAGGAATCTTCAATTGTTGTCTCCTGAATAGACCTGTCACATTACTATTCAGAGCTTTTGTCTAGTGACAGTGGAATATCAAAAAGACACTGAATAATATAGCAAAATCTATTGTGCCATGAGATCTAATCTTTGTCTGCATGTAATTGCCTTATTAAAAGATTTGCAAGCTTACTTTTTCTGTGGTTCCGAAGTAAGCCAAGAAAATCGCGTTGCTTAAAAAAATAGCTAAAGCTTCTGAAACTCTAGTCCCTGTGATATGACAATACAGTGTAACTTAAACTGGAAATTAAAACCACAGCCCTGTAGTACTACAGCAATGGCAAAGATTCTTCCAGTGTTGCAGCTATCATCGGAGGTATGAATGGCATTTTGCAGGTGCCTTCTTTTCCCCTCCACCTCCTCTGAAAATCTCCCAGGCAGTGCTGCAGGAGTTGTATATGTAAACATAAGAATCCTATTTACTTCACAAGAAGTGTTAATTACATAGCACATCATCTTCTGTTTGCTGCTTTGTACCTGTCAGCAACTGTGAGCAGAGTGCAGATGGGACAGGACCCCCAGCTCTCACAGCCTGGCTGCTCCCAGGCTCCCTGCAGGCAGAGCAGTGCCACAACTCAGCAGCAGGAGAGAATTGCACCTTTCTGTTGCCAGCATGCATTAAAAATTGTCAGCTTTCATAAATAGTATGACTGGATGAAACATTTCTTTCAGCCCTTCAACCCATTTCCTTTTATTTATTGATGCGATTTACTTTTTTATTGTATCGAAGGCATGGGATTGCTACCCTTAGCAACTGAAACGATTGCTGTTTTACCTGCTTACCAGCAAAGCATAATGCAAGCTTCCCTACACAGAGCTGTATTAATTCACCGCATGCTTGGCCTGGGCACACCATTCTCTTCAGCTGAAAGTGTAAAAGCCAATTTTATTGTTCTCTCTGTTCTAGGTGTCATTTCAGAAAAAACAGTTGTGTTAAAGCTTTGGCTTCTGCACTTATTTTTATGTTCAGAACTTGAAAACTTTCTTTTTTCAGTGATCACATACAAAAATTGTGGTAATATTAAAGAATCTAGCCTGGAAACATTTTACTCTTTGGTAATATTTTTCTGTCAAGATAACCAAGACATATTAGATAAAGATTCTTAAATGCTGCACCTCATGTTTTAACAGCACAGTGCATATCTACTTCCAGAATCACGTGTACTCGTAATTCAAACACAGCGAAATCTGAAAACTAAGCATAATGTGCGTAGGTTATTCATTTAAACATCTTGCCATTCCACACAAACTAAAATGATGCAGGTGTTTTATCTTTATTGAGGTCTTTCTCAGAGTTTCAAATTTTTTTCCTGTCTCATAATACAACCAAAAGGAAACTGAGCCATGTTCTGCTGACCAGCAGAGTACACAACAAAATGACCATACACTAGCTGTATAACATGCACAGTTTATTAAACAAGCACACTAAAGCAAATAAGCACACTAAAGCAAGCAAGCACACTAACACGAATCGGGTATATAGCTCTATATATACAGTAAAGAAGTACAATAAAGCAAATCAGAGATATATATATGTAAGTAAAGTGCGGAGGAAAATTAGCAATGTATTGAATCATTACTGCAGGGAGAGAACAGAGATTAAGAAGAAATACGTCACCAAATACCACTGAATACTATCATCCAGGTACACACTTCAAGCTGAGAAGCCCCATTGCAGCCAATGATGGGAGTCTCAGGTGACTGGGAAAATTCCTATGCAGTGCGTCCACCCATAGGTGAGGCTTCAGATTCGGCCACAAGAGGGTCCTGCTTTTATACCGTTGAGAAAACAACTGGCTTTCTGCCAGATCTGTAATTTTTTACTCGTGGGGCCATGCAGTTTCTCACGATCTCTCTCTTGTCCACATCAAGAGAGTTGGCCAGGCACCCCAGCATGGCCAAGTGTGAAGGTCATAAAACAGCTGCACACCTATTTTTTCCTGCCTCTTTCCAACAGTCACTAGGAACATAAACATATATACTCTACCCAATACACTGTGACAAAAAGCATGCTTTGTTACATCTCTCAGTCATGAGAGGGAATCAACTCTCAGCTACATTCCCATCCATTACATCTGGTCTTTTGATTTCCGATCATGGCAGAGACACACAAGACACAACGTCTCATGATTGGTACCATAGACAGCAATTCCATACTGTTAATAAAATGAGTATAACAACTATCATGCACACTGAGGGCTGCTAGAGTTATATTCCCACGACTACTACTCAGGTTGTATACATTTTCAGTACTATTAGCACAAAGATTATAAGCATTAGAAAGGTTACAACGTATAATAACAACAGTGCTAGCATTACATATAATTAGTACATCTTAATTTGTTTGATGTCATACAAACAATCACCCATAGCATTTTCCCAACAAACTGGTTGTCCACAGATGTTCTCCTGGGGAAAATGCTGAATTAGCTATGAAGGCAAGGTTCATCCGTATTACAGGTGTAATTATCTTGTCTGCATGGTCTGGTACTGCTCTTCCAATTCCAGTGCACAAGTGAGTTGTCAATCCTTTTCAGATAGCTTCCTGGGGTAATCGCATTGCCCAAAAGGACCTTAAGACATGAGGATGGCTACAATCTGTAGTTTCTGTAAAACAAAACTAAAACATAGTAGTATCATTCTTTCAAACAGCATTTATTCGCAGGGACATATTCCCATTTTTCTCGTTAGGATTTAATCACTAATACCATATTGCCTTTTCCAGTGGCAATAATTTCAGCTGGCTTGGGTGGGTCCTTAGGTGTTTGGACCCAAACTTCAGCTCCACGATTCAATTGGTTAGTGGATCCAAATTCACAGTTCCCGCAAGCCATAGTTATCTGTGGGGCTTCCCCCTTACTCACTTGCGTTTTCAACACAGGCAAAATCAACATTTGGGCAACACGGTCTTGTGGCTTGATCAAGAAATCTTGATCACCATTATTCAACAAAATCACCTTAATCTCCCCTTGATAACCTGAATCAATGATGCCCCCAAGTATTTGAATGCCTTTGATTGGTAAAGTAGACCTTGGGCCTATCAAACCAAAGTAACTTGGTAGAATATATACTCCAATACCAGTATCAATGACAGAAATGCCTTGGATGTTCAATCTATGCATTTGTAAAGCTTACAAACCTAATCCTGCAGCATCTGGAGGTGCTCGATAAGGGGCTAAAGCTCCTTCCTTTATTTCCCTGTATGTGAGGGTGTCTGCTGCTGTAAATGGTTTTATTTGCAAATTAGGGATAGTCATCCTCATTAAAGGGGTTTCCATTTACCCAATAGGTCTATTGTTTAATATTTGTAGCATTTCGGATAAATGGTCTCTCCATACGTTTAATTTGCTTCCCCCCAGTTTCTTTAACTCTTCCTTGAGCAAGCTATTCATCCGTCAATTAATCCAGTGTCTTGTGGATAATATGGTATATGAAATGTCCATTGTAGGTTGTTAGTGTCTGCAAATTATTGTACTTTCTGGTTTTTAAAGTGTGAACCATTGTCGCTCTGAATTTGCAAAGGAATGTCATAATATAATCAGTTCCAAAGTTTTACTAGTACTGTCCTAGGCTGCTCATCTCAATTCCAATTATATATTCAGGGATAGGAACAATCATCACTGAATAAGTTTGTTTTGGCAGAGTACCAATTTTCATCTCAGTTTTAGTCTGTACTGCTTCAATTTGTTTTCCACCTAATCCTGCAACCAAAATCTTTTGCCCTTTACATTTTTTAGAATTACCATAAATTAAAGAGGCCTCTGCTCCAGTACCAATGAGGGCTTTAACCAACTGGCAAGGTCTATTTTTCCAATAAATTTCAAGCTCCACGTGAGGATGATGGTCTTTCCTCGCCCATCCTTGTGCTGGAGCTTGGCCTTCATTTCATTCCATTTTTAATTCTTTTCAATTGTTTTAACATCTTAACATCTGGCCACCGATAAAGATCGACGTACTGATCCCATCCCTTTTTGTCCACCGGAACCGATGACTCACCAGTGGGGGCCCTCCATTGGTAAGTGTACCATCTTGTTGAGACTCAAAGGGAGAGCAGAAGGTTGAATTGCTTCATCTGTCTTGTCATCACCTTTGTTTGAGCTTGAATTCTTTACCCTTTTCACAGATTTATGCAGCCCACATTGCTTGTACAATCTCCACATCTCATCTGGGGGGATCCCATCAATCTTATCTCAGGCCATCCCATCTTCCAACAAGGCAGCAAACATATCTTTCCAAGAGTGTTGATTCTCTTTTACCTCACCCTCCTGCTAATCACCTCTCATGTTTTATTTGGGGCACCATTCCCCCAAATCTCCTAACTGCTGGATCTTTTCTATGATGTCTCCTATCGGGATGTCCTGTTTCACCTATCAATAAAGTTACCATAATACTTTTATATGCATGTGGTGCAGTCTTAATAATCCGAATTGAAACTGATAGTGCAGTCTGCAGCATAGCAGCAGTCTTCATTCCTTCCTCCTTAATACACCGAACACAATCATGCAAACTATATCAAGATCAATCTGTACCAGGCCATTCCCCTTCCATCGGGTATGTTTTTGTTACAGCCCCACTAGTGCCTCAGAAGGCAACCTGAAGAAATGAGTCAGAGCTTAACATTACAAATTTTTTACTATGTTCTGAATCCAATCGAATTCCTGAAGTCCCTACATCATGCCAGTGAACATTTCAACCTCTGAACTACTATCTAAATCAGTTGAATATCACACATTCCAGTCCCATTTCTCAGGGTCCCAATTCATTCCTGCCTCCGTGATCACTGTATACACTTTTTGCCTGTTTACTCAACCGTTTCACTTTTTATATTTATATTGGTCGACCCAAACAGCTGCTTTTTCTGCCACTGTTTGATAAGCGTCCAATTTATCCATTAATAGTTGATTTGGGCACTGCAACATAATTATTTTTCCCTGCATTTCACATACTTGCTTCTCCAAATCAATCTTGTCTTTACATACTTGATTCCTCTGCTGACGCTTCTTTTGGTATGCAGCCAGCAGAATTCACCCTTGTCTCCCCAGAGCAATCAATTCATCCCCTTTTTCTACTGAAACTTTTTGTAAACATTTAACTACATCAAAGGGTTCTGTCTCCTTAAAATAGGAGTCCCAGTTCTCCTGGGACTGAGTGGTTCATGACATGACCACTCAGCAGCCGAAATATGACAAGGTAATTATTCCCAATTGAGAATATCCAGCTCTACATCTGTCTTAGCAACAGTTTTCTTTATGTTAAAAATATGCCATTTTGTACCCTGCCGACTACACCAAATTGTTCCGCTGACAGGCAGGGTACACAACAAAATGACCATACACTAGCTGTATAACATGCAGTTTATTAAACACGCACACTAAAGCAAATAAGCACACTAACGCAAATCGGGTATATAGCTCTATGTATACAGTAAATAAGTATAATAAAGCAAATCAGAGAGAGATATATGATATATATATAAAGTACAGAGAAAAATTAGCAATACATCAAATCATTACTGCAGAGAGAGAACAGAGATTAAGAAGAAATACGTCACCAAATACCACTGAATACTATCATCCAGGCACACACTTCAAGCTGAGAAGCCCCATTGCAGCCAATGATGGGAGTCTCAGGTAATTGGGAAAATTCCTATGCGGTGCATCCACCCATAGGTGAGGCTTCGGATTTGGCCACAAGAGGGTCCTGCTTTTGTACCCTTAGAAAAACAACTGGCTTTATGCCAGATCTGTAATTGTTTACTCGTGGGGCCACGCAGTATCTCATGATCTCACGATCTCACTGTTGTCTGCGCCTCTTTCTGAAAAACAGTCACGATGAACATAAACATATATACTCTACCCAATACACTGTGACAAAAAGCGTACTTTATTATGTCTCTCAGCCATGAGGGGGAATCAACTCTCAGCTACATTCCCATCCATTACAAGCTAAATGTCTAATTTACACAATGAGAATCAAATAAACACAAGAGATTAAATGTAGATGCAATGAAATACCTTATTGTATTTGACAGCATATGAAGTTTGAAGTGCCTTAATAAATAACTGCTAACCTTACCTACTTTGGATACCTATAATCTGCTTTTAATCAGTATCATTTAAAAGTAGTTTGAATAAAACGTAATCATAAATGTTATTTATAACTCATATAACTCATATAAAAGGCACTTGCAAGGGTGCCTTTTTATGGCAAGACACTGAATAAACTGTAATTAAAAGTTTATAGATACATTTTTCTTAATTTGAATTCCTTGTAACTTTGTGCCATTTGTAGACTACCATGATAGATAGAAGTCTACAAATAGGAACCCGCAGCTATGTAAGGTGCACAGAGTAGAATGGGTCCTCTAAAACAAAGTTTTCATGTTCAATGCAGTTGTCCTATGTCAAGCTACCAGCAGATGATAAAGAAACATTCCTGGGGAAAACAGTTTGAATCTTTTTGCTCCAAAGCTCTCTGTAGGTAATTCTTCCATCTTCTTGTCAAATACTTGATATTGACTATTGTGACGAACGCATGAGTGCTCTGCTTCTCAGCCCAAGTCTCTGATAACCAAGTAGAAGAAAATTCTTCATCAGGGCTTATTTTCCATGTAAAACTGGTAAGAAATCTACCAAACTAAAAGGATAAAACAAATGTTCTTTCTCTCATTCCATCCATACACGTTCCATCATGTGCTTCTCTAACAGAAGTACCAGGTGCTACTTGCAGATCATCATGAGGCACTTGGGTTTTTAAAATCATAGAACCATGGAATGGTTTGGGTTGGAAGGGACTTGAAAGGTCATCTAGTTTCAACCGCCCTGCCATGAGCATGACCTTCCACTAGACCAGTTTGCTGAAGGCCCCATCCAACCTGGCCTTGAACACTGCCAGAGATGCAGCAGCCACGGCTTTTCTGGGCAACCTGTTCCTGTGTCTCACCACCCTCCTACTGAAGAATTTTTTCCTAATGTCTAATCTAAATCTTCTCTCTGTCAGCTTAAAGCCATTGCCCCTTGTCCTGTCACTACCTGCCCCCTTTAGGTAGGCTCCCTTCAGGTACTGGAAGGCTGCTCTAAGGTCTCCCCAAAGCCTTCTCTTTTCTAGTCTGAACAAGCCCAACTCTCCAAGCCTGTTCTTCATAAGAGAAGTGCTCCAACACTTGGAGCATCTTCGTGGCCTCCTCTGGACTCACTCCAATATGTCCATGTGACTTGCGTTGGGGATGCCACAGCTGAATGCAGTACTGCAGGTGGGGTCTCACAAGAGCAGAGTAGAGGGGCAGAATCACCTCCCTCAGCCTGCTGGTTGATGTAGCCCAGGACACAGATGGCTTTCTGGGCTGTGAGTGCACACTGAAGCCGGCTCATGTTGAGCATCTCATCAACCAACACCCCCAAGTCCTTCTCCGCAGGGCTGCTCTCAATCCAGTCTCCACACAGACCCTATTTGTGCTTGGGATTACCCTAAGAGAGGTGCAGGACCTTGCACTTGGCCTCGTTGAACTTCATGAGATTTGCACTGGCCTGCCTCTTGAGCCTGTCAAGGAAGGTCCATCTGGATGGCATCCCTTCCCTCCAGTGCGTCAACTGCACCACACAGCTTGGTGTCATCAGCAAACTTGGTGAAGGCGCTCTCAATCCCACTGTCCATGTTGCCAACAAAGATGTTAAACAGCGCTGGTCCCAATACTGACCCCTGAGGAACACCATTTGTCACTGGTCTCCACTTGGACATCGAGCAGTTGACCAGAACTCTTTGAGTGTGACCATCCAGCCAATTTCTTATCCACCAAGTGGATCAAATCCATGTCTCTCCCATTTAGAGACATCAATGTCATGCAGGACAGTGTCAAATGCTTTGCACATGTCCAGGTAGATTACATCAATTGCTCTTCCCTTATCCACCAATGCCATGGCCCTATCATGGAAGGCCACCAAACTTGTCAAACGCAATTTGCCCTTAGTGAAGCCAAGGTGGCTGTCACCAATCCCCCTCTTACTGTCCATGTGCCTTAGCATGGCCTTTTACAGGATATCAGAAAGAAGGAAGATCTCTGTACAGCAAATTGCATGCCTACCTCCATCAACTCCACTGATTGCTCAGTAGAGGCTGTCATCCAGACTCCTATCTTTATGTAAACTAGGCATCAAGATAAACTCCAGAGAGATTATTATTTCTTTTTTGTGAATTTACACACAAAAGAAATGAATCATGTATTACCTCTAAAATAAAGTTGTGAAGCTACTCTTTGGAATCAGACATGGCCACTGAAAAAAACAATTTAGCAATTATGCTATTTTGATTCTGGATACTTTGATATTTGGGTGTTATTCTGTGTGTTCAACCAAAGCCTGGGCTTTGGTGTGTATAATGAAGTGGAGACCAAATGAAACATGCAGAATCTGTCTTTCTGTCTTTACAAATCCATCACTCACAGAAATAAAGATCAGTTCTGACTACATTTTTTTCAGTTACTTACCAATTTTCAGAAATAAAAATGTTTGCTGAGATCATTCCAATTTAATAAATTCTATTGGAACTCATAGAGGCCTGACCCCACACCAACCTGCCTGGGACACTGGCAGCAACCAGAGAGTTGAGAAAAATGGAAGTTCAGAGGCCCTTAGACTAACTTTTCTTCAAGGTGACTTTTCTTCAAGATTGCGAGACAAATATAGAATTTCAAGTTGGAGATTTTTCTTTAAAGTGGAACATAATTTTTCGCGTTTTTATTTATTTTTTTTTAATCATAAATGAACATTCTTCACTCACCTTATTGTACTGACATGGTGGATGTATGATGACAACACAGTCAAAGATCGAAGCTACAGAGCTATCAGTGGAACTTTGTTTAAGAAAAGCAATATATCGGTGGTCTGGGCAAAGAAATTAGTTTTTCCTGTACAGTGATGAGACACTAAGTTCTTTTTTGACCTTAAAAAACTCCACCCCAAAACTCCAGACTCTGATCAGGATTCTGCTCTGTTCTGGCTTAACCAAGGATAAGTCAATGTTCAGAGTACTGTCATGGGATTGTTTAATAGTTTTTCAGTCAGAATCTGCCAAATCTGATGCTGAGGGTCTTAGCTTCCAGAAGAGTAAAAATTCATACCAGAAAGCAACTGACTGAATGAAAGGTGCCCTTTTATTATTATTATTTTATCATATTAATTCAGCAGCCATCTCTAACTATAATTATCACCCAGGCAGATGTGATATGTTTGGGGACAAATAATTTATATTTTAATATTTCATCCTCTCATCAGAAACTCTTGTTGACTTTGATTATCATTAAAAATAGTAATAATGAAGTGTTGCCCTTTAGCTCTTACTTAACATATGAGAGATCACCTCCCTCCTTTACAAAATGATGTTGCTAAATATTTTTTAATGCGCTTTTGAAAGATTGCCCTCTTTTTCAGGCAGCAGGAGTTTTCACAGATTTTTTTTTTTTCTAAATGGAAAAGACTGCATTGAAATAAGATTGAATTCCTTTGGTTTACATTTATTTAATAAACTCCAAAGAAATATAGACCTGTAGAAAAGCAAATGAACAGTCTACTTCGGCAATGTATGTGAGGAGAGCAAAATTGTAAGATTTGCTATGCCAGAGTCCTAAACAGCAATCACCACAGAAACGGACTTTTTTCAAGTTATAAACAATCTCTTTTATGCAGAAAAAGCTGAGGGCTTGACTCTCAGGTGGAGTAAACCAGATAACCTTCAATGCATTGGAAAGCCAGGCCCTGATGCAGGAGGTGAGCGCAGGGAAGGGCTGGAGCTAAGAGATGAATGTGCTGGAGTAGCGCAGCCACGGACACGTGGGGCAGCCACAGGTGCTCAGCATCTTTGAGAAAGCTGATCTGTTTCCATCTGCAGGATTTTGTTAGAGAAAAGTGAGGGTGAGGGCTCCTGGCGTCTCCTAGTCACAGAGCTGTGAACCCTGCAGTCTCAACTAGATGATATGAGCATGTGGGTGTCAGTGTACAAAGTTACAAAGGCTGTAATTAAGATGACACTGAATCTTATGTAGAAAGTGGTATAAAAAATCTTCTATCTCTAATGGGAACACTTCTACAATAATTTTCAAATAAGCGCAGGGTTTTGAGTTAACAGAGAGGTTGCTCGCCAACTCTAACTATGGCACAATGTAAATTCAGACACATTTAAATAAATGTGCTTTTTAGTAGCTGTTTTGAATTACCACCACTAGTCTGGATGGCAGCAACAATGTATGAGCCAAAATAAAAACAGTGTGCAGAATAGAAGTGGTGCAAACAGGTTGGGATCTGCCAACTTGCAGATGCTGTGGTTTGCTACCTGACTATTTTGGTAGAACATGGCATGTATCCCCATGCAAAAACCAAACAGAATGCAGAGCATAATGAAAGACTAAGAAACATAGAGTCTATGTTTCAGATATTTCTGTTACTGTTCAGAGGCCTCCTTCTTCTACAAGACCTTTATCTTTTAGAGATATTATAAACTCTTCATTTTCTATGTGCACCTTAGGATGCCTTCCAAAAGCCCAGAAGTATTCGAAGTTACTGCCAGTTTGGCCACTGTGGTTGATATGGACACAGTATCAGGAGTGGAGGCACTGGAATTTCGGAAGGCATGACTCTTCTTGATTAAGTTATTTGTAAACACAGATACAGCCCTTCATCAAGCCACTTTAAGCTCTTCAGATCAGTTCATTACAGGAGTAGCTCTGAATGGTTTCAGTAGATTAAGCTATTTCATTTAAGAGCAGTCATAAATCTACTAAAGTGTACAATCAACACAGGTAAATAGAGAGGGTATCTACGCTGCTTTTTAACCCTCTATGTCCTTAACCTCCCAGCCTTTGGCAAATTATGACCAAAACCTCACAGAAGAATTTTACTAGGAATTACTATCCTCAACCAAGTCAGCAAAAGCAGCAGCTGACTCATTCCTCACATTGTGTGCACTGCCTGTTCTGCAGCTTTGAATGACATAAGATAAAGTGAACCACTGAGCTGTAATCACATCTCTGCCCCGGCAGATTTTGCACAGCCACAGGGATAAAACCTAAATTTACGTTGGGCCCTTTGTACAAGGCTGAGTTGAGCTTTGTTGCCCCAGGGAAATAAATACTGCTATGGAAATCAAAATGCAACAGTTGTCCACAGTATACTTGCTGAAATCTGAAGAAGGAAAACATCATTTCTTAAATTGAATAATAATATATCATCTTCAGAATACATAATGGAATTAAATGGGATTAGTTCAGGGTTTTTTTTTAATCCAACATAACTTTATCGAAAAGTAGATGGAGTAGGACCATTGCACTACTTCAACCTCAATTCCAGTGAAGGAGAAGCTACAAAAAGCATCAGCTAAAGCTAAAGACAACAGAAGAGAAATAAATATTTACTGAAAGGCTTCATGCTGTATCACGCATGAAGCAAAAAAACGCAAAACCCCACGCTTTTATTTTTTCTCTTGACCAGGATGTTCTGACATAAATTATTTGATTATCATTTATAAAATGCCTGCAAATTTAAAAAAAAAAATCATAAACAAGCAGGAATCTGTGTAGGACGTAGGATGCAGGATGATCATTAAGCACAATTATCAAGAACCTCTTTGCAGTCGTAAAAGAAAGATAAATCTTGAACAGCACACCAAAACCATCCTCTCAAACTGAACTCTGTGTTCTCTGCAGCATACTTCAAACACGCACAAGAACTGGGGCTCTGCTGAGGAACAGAGGAAAAAACTCTGAAGAAGTGACCCATTACACAACTTATCCTATGCCTGAGTATTCCACACTGAGCAGCAAAAGCGATTTTGTAATGTCCTACTTACTCATGCAGACCTTATACACTTGATCCTATTCTGTTTCATTATAAGATTTCTTAACAGAACTGGAGAACTAGGAGGATTATGAGAATACAACAATCCTGAAATTCAACCTGCATCTTTCCACTCTTTTGATATTAAATTCTGAAATAATTTTCAATATTGTTAATGGCTGTTTATTTCAAACTTAAAAAAAAAAAAAAAATTTCATTATCTCCCTTCCAAACATACAGCAAAATAATATATCAAATACCATTTTGCCAGTGTGACATTATATCATTACATACACAATTAATCCTATGAACTGATCTGGGAAAGCAAAGCGTCTGTTCAGATGAAGTACAAGATCACGAAAACATTGACTGGCAGTACCCCTGACAGTTAATGTATGCTAAAGCCATTAGGATATTCTACCACTGAGGGACAACATTTAGTGTGCTTCCTTCTGAAACATTTTCTGGGTCTTTTTTTTCCTGTTTTCATTTTTTCTTTTAGCTGAGACTGTATCTTTTTATATATATATATAAAATATATATATATTCTCAGCTAAATATATATATATATTCTCAACTTTCCTGCCAAAATGCACTTCTATCATCTGTTATGTTCTAACTTAAGAAATGTTCAGATATTCAGGTTCTCAAGAACTGAACACGATTTAGATTGAGATTCTGCAGTGACAGATACAAACGAGGGATGGTGTGACTAGCTAAATCCTAGCATGATCCTTTTACTTTCCTCTTGACAAAATGGGGCAGAAGAACGGATTTGGATTACTCAGCAGAAATGGAAGCACCACTCCAGTACATACTTCCTGATAAGATGAAGTGGCAATGATGTCTTTTGCCCAGGAGAATCAAGGTCAGTAGAGAAGGTAATAAAATTATTCCTGTATTATTTGCACATCATTTATATCTAAACCAAATTCTAATCTTAAATGTTGATGTCAGCAAACCTAAAACGGGCACTTTAAAATGGTGTAAAAAGAAAAAAAAAAAAGGGGGCATGAAGAAATAACATCTTCTCAGTCCTGAAAAACTGTCTTTACTGAATTTTGAGTCCACTTTTTTAACAATTAATTTCCTGTCTAGAGATTTGTAAACAGTCTCTGTTATATTATCTAGCTCTTGCAAAATACTTGCTTGGAGCATGTCCTTAAAAACCCAAAGTTCTCAGTCTTCTGTTTTCCACACACATGTTTATATTCCTTAAACATGTGGAGGCTCACACCCTCATTACTGGGATCTCAAAATTGCCAGCAACAGCTTAATTTGATTTTAATTGAAGCTAGAAAGTGGAACATCTTACATTTTCCTCAAATGGTCAGGCGTTGCAATGGTAAATTATAAAATACCTGTATCAGAGAGAACAGATATTACTTGGTCAGGATTAAAGTGAGGGCAGGGACAGGGCACATTACAGTGGGGGTCTGCTACAGGCTGCCTGACCAGGAAGACCAAGTGGATGAGGCCCTCTATAGACAGATAGGAGCAGTCTCATGTTCACAAGCCCTGGTCCTCATGGGAGACTTCAACCTCCCTGTTAGCTGTTGGAGGGGCAACATAGCAGGGCACAAGCAATCCATCTGGCTCCTGGAATGCGCTGATGATAACCTCTTTCTCCAAGCAATAGATGAACCAACAAGAAAACCGGCTATGCACTGGTTGGGAATGTGAAGGAGTGCAGCCGTGGCTGCAGTGACCATGAAATGGTGGAATTTGAGTTCCTTAGGGGAGCGGGGAAGGTGTGCAACAAGCTCACTACCCTGGACTTCAGGTTAGCCGTCTTTGGCCTCCGTGCCCAGCAAAATCATGGAGCAGATCCTCCTGGAAACTACACTAAGGCTTCTTCACCGACCTTGGGCTGTTGTTCTCACAAATTCTCACTCCTTTGTCTGGCTCCAATTCCACAGAGGGTTTTTCCCCTCCTTAACTCTGTTATCCCCAAGGCACTCCCACTGTCGCTGATGAGCTAGTCTTTGGCCAGCAGCAGGTCTACCTTGGAGCTGGCTGGCATTGGCTCTACTTGACATGGGGGAAGCTTCTAGCAGCTTCTCACAGAAACTGCCCCACTACCAAACCTTTGGCAGCAAATATGCTTATGACTTGCACCACTGAAAATAGCTATTGTTTCGTAGTTATTGCTTTTACCTCTTCTTTCCTTTCACTTCTCATTATTCCTGGAACAATATTTAATACTTAAATCTTGTTATAACGATCTATTTTTTCCATTTCAACATTAGTTTCGTTGTCACTGCCATGTCTGGTGGGATGTTTCGAACAATCAGAATGTTTTCAACAGACCATTCATCCTGCGTGTTTGTATAGGTGATAACTTAATTGTGCAAGGCTGCATTAAGGTGTACTAAATAAGCACATAAACCCAAATAATCACTAGCTAAAGGTGGCTGTCTTTTGTTTTGTTTAAACTAAGTGTATATGAAGGTTATCAGTTGCTTCTTAGTTCAGAGAAATTTGGACATGTTTTTTGTTCTATACACCTTAAATTAAGTAAATTAAAATATTTTCCACCAGTACAGTTTTTGCATCTTTCTTTCATTTTGAAGATCTTTCATATGTCTGAAGTGGGAGACACATTTAGAACTGGTAGCAATTCAAACAGCCACCTCTGAGTAAATGCTGATTTCAGTCAGATACCTGTGGACCTTATAACAACAGGAACAGCTTGGGGAATGAGATTATAGGACACCAGTAGCAGCCGGAAAAAAATGAATCCAAATCCAAGCAGAATGGTAGTGGAAACATTTTAGTGCTCATTCTGAAGTTAGGTGCTCACACTGAAGTCTCACAAAAGTTCTGTGGATTTTCAATGGAAATTTAATTGCATTTTGAATTTGTGCATTACCAATTCCATTACACTTTCCCAACCTAAATCACTCAGAGTATCCACTAATTATTAAAAAAAAAAATAAAAAATCTGTTAGTTATAAGCAAGAAAAAGATTCCTTATTTTAGGAATTCCAAACTATGTGCTGAAGCATCATTAGGCCATTGATCTGGGGTGGAAAAGAAAAATTTGCTCTAGAGGAAGTACAGTATTTATTTATGTTAACACAAAACCACAGGAAGTTAGTGAATGGGACCTCCTATACATGGCAGCCAGACTCACATGAAACCCAGCACCGCCTTTGTGTGCTGCATTTCATGCGTTCACAAACCAAGTTTATTGTGGTCTAAAATGCAAAGCAAAATCTTGGCCTAGTGACAGTCAGCCAGGATTTCACTACAGATTGTGAGGCCACGAGTTCAACAGATTGTGAGGCCACAGGTTCACTGAGCTCTTCCTGACACCAACCATCTTATATCAAGACACAGTGAACCTAAAGCTGAAGGGATATTGAGACATATTTTCATGTGGCATATGACCACAAGTGTACTACTAGGCATTCTTTTGACTGTCTGGATGCCTATTCTGACACGAAAACATCCTGCACAGCAAATTAACTATGTATGCCCATAAAATCTGTTTACACTCTTCTTAGTTTCCCCCTCCTCAAAGTCTGGTCAGTCGGTGTAGAGTGTGTTCAAAAGCCTGACTTCAGCAAATTTCTCACTGTCAGAACAAATTATCAAATTGAGTCAAATCACTAATAAATCATTGAAATCTGAAATACATGTAATTGAAAAGCAATGCTTTCTAAAGAATATTAGGAGTCCTTAATTCTAGTGGTAATCTTTTGTGATGCTACATCAAAGACTTCTACACATAGTAATAAAATATGCATGAGATAGAAAGGTTTGTATATATAGAGTTTTGCACCTGCAACCTGGTACTTACCTTTGTCACACAGTTCACTGGCTAAATTAACAACTGTAGCAATACTGAGTTCTGTATATGTTTTGTTTCGTTCTTTTTCTCTATTTTCTGTGCATATTCCTGAAGCTTTTAAGTATGTCCAACACCTATTTGAATTAGTGGTGGGATTTGTGCTTAAAATGAAGTACAGCTACAAAGACATGTTGTATCATATTTTTCAAGTATATAGGTAAATCCCCTGAAAATATTTTTCAAATTTTCTGTTTTTCAGAATTCTAGTGATGATGGAAATAGAAGTTCTCATTGATTTTGACTTGGTTTACGCATTGACAAAATGTATAATAGAAATGCACTTACCTCACAAGACAAAGAAGATTCAGAATTAAATTAAATCTCAGATGTTTGAGTGAAGGGCACTTTGACAGTAAAAAATAGTTTTACGTTAGAAATAAATCACTTGAACTGTGTTACCAAAATAAAACAAATATGTCAGTCTACTTAGCTGTCTTTAAATCTCTCTTTGCCTAAAGGCAAGGACTTGTCTTCCAAAAATCCTTCCTTCGTCAATGTTTCTAAGTTTATCTTGGTAAAAAAAAAAAAAAAGAAAAAGAGGAAGCACACATTCCCCTAAGATAACACATTAAGTTAGTGTGAAAAACAGGGTAAATTTCCTGCAGCAAACACACTCCTGGTAATGATTGTACCCGCATTGATGTACATATCTAACTGTAGTCCTTATAATAAACCTGCTTGCACTTCTGTTTGGAAGTGGAACCTCCCGAGTGGCTTAAGCAATTCCTGAAAGAGAGAAAAAAGCACTTTGCCATGCAACTAGATAAAAGGAGTGAACCACATACAGATATTTCTCCTTAAGATGAGAAGTATCCCCATAAGGTTTTTTATTCAATGGATGGGGAGTGGAAGCTGGGGAGAAATAAAGGCGAAGTTATTTTTCAGATGTAGTGGTATAATTCACATACTTCTTGTTAATTGTTAGAATGGATAAATAATGCAACTCTTTAAATTGTACACAATTTGGATGTGCAGGCATTTTATCAGCCATCAGCAAAATGTTCTCTCCTCACAACTCTCAATTCTGTCTATTCACTTTCTGAGTGGAAAATTCGTTTTGAGATTATGCTCTGTTGATTTTTAAACTACATTTTCATGTTGGTTCCCATGTTTTCACATTTAGTGTGGTTCTTTTTATTTCATAACTGAAGGCAAAACCTGCAAGGACAGTTGTAGAGGACTGAGAAGCAGCTGGAAGGACAAATTGAAAGTTAACAGGTGCTCCCAAGTGAAAATAGGTACAACCTTGTGCAAAAGAGTCACTGGCATACTTTTTTTTCTCACATTTCCTTGGATAACTAGCCTTGAAGGAGTAGAGATTCACAACAGTAGCAGTCATAACATCACAGAACAGAAAGAAATCAAATACCTTTGCTGGGAGAGCTGAAAGAAAAGATGGCTTCTCTCTAAGCGTCACGAGGACACGAAGTGGAGTGAATCTCTCACTACTATTAGCAACTGGGCTTGGAGGGGAAAGAGTGGAAACTAAGTCATATTGCATCTCTATCATTAAACTGATTAAGTATACCATGACAACAACTGATAATGCTGATGCACCATTAGCTATTGACACAAAGATGCCACAATGCAGTGATTTTGTGGCTCTCTGTAGTACTGTTTGATGGCATGATCTGTCTGCTATTCCTAAAGGTTTAGTACTTCTGTGTTTTGAACAAGAAGACACTACTCTACTAACAGACAAAATTCACATACTTTATCCTGACCCTGCTTTTTTTTGGATGGTGCCTAAATATGTCCAGGCTCAGTACAGAAGAGAAAATCTGAAACTGCTTATATAGAATCCCAAAATAAAAGACAAAAGGAAACCAAGCCCTGTCTTTCCAGTCAGGAGACTCCCATTCTTATGTGACTATAACTTAAGGAGGCAATTCAGCCACACTCGGGATGGTAGACCAAGATTACCTCAGGTGTCAAGGGCCATACAGAGCAGAAAGCCCAAGCTATCTCATCTTGACAGAAAGCCAAGGCCAAACATTTATAATTTATTAATATTCTCTTTCCAGAGTCCAGAATGAAGGGGCTTTCACCCAAATCCATACTGAACAATGAAGCTTATATTTTTTTATAATACTATTAATAAAATACAACATTTGACTGTTTATGGAACTAATAGATACTGAGCAAGTTAGAGCTAAAAATAAGTTCACATAAAAGAACTGAAATGAAAAATATTAGCCTAAAGGATATAATGAGAAGAATGTAGCAAATATATTATATTCTGACAATATTTGCATTGGCAGATTAAAATCTAAGGACATGACATTTGCCTCGCAGCTAATGAGAAACTAATTGTTCTTTGTTTGTCATATGTTACATAAATAACATCAACCTAAAACCACAGATTGTGAGAGCTTAAAATATGCTGAAACAGTGAAGACAGATACCCAAACAGGAGGTGCAGTTTTATTGGAAGCATTTTGGCTTTGAAATGTCAATCAGACATTGTAATGACTCAAGCGCTGAAAACTTACATTCACACTTCACCCAGATTCAGCTACCTGCAAACTCGCATAAAACCTACCAGAAGAGCAGACACGCAAGAACAACCTCCAGTAAGAAGAACAAAAAAGCTCTCAGTCAGGAAGTGATCCATGGTAATCAACATGGTGATATGTTGTCTGATCAAGTTCTCAAATACATTTCTCAATACATCTGCAAGCCAACCAAAGGCAAATCTTTACCATCTACTCTAATGTTCTGCACTAATCACTTTTTTTTTTTCTCACTCATTAAACTTTTGGAGGGGCACAAATCTCTACAGTGTAAAGGACTCCTTTTTTCAAAGATGTGATCATCCTGATCTCCATGAATTCCACACAGTATTGAGGAAATTCACGAGTTTTCCAAATGTCTTCAGTGCTTTATAACTGGGCAAACATAGAAAGTGGGATAGAAATACAAAGAAGAATCTAAAAGCAGACTAAAGAAGCTATATTCAACTTTATACACAGTGAAGGGTTTAGTAATCTCTCCTTTGACTTCAATAACTAACAGAACACACCATCAATGAAGCATAGTGCTTGTAAAAGCTGTAGAGGGATTGAGGACATTATGAAATAGGCAAAGAAGGACATGGCCTCCAAAAATCAGTTTTCCTTGCAAGTACTACTGCATTCTTGCCTAGGTGGTCTTTCAGAGCAAATATATCCAGCATATACTTTCTAAATAAGAAAATGAAGATGGAAGTAGTGCTCAATTGAAACTCCATTTTTTCCTACTTCTACAATTTCTTCCATCATGAACTACTTTCTCCTTTCCCACATCTCTGTACAAACACTTAACACAACAACTTTGTAATTACCAAATGGCTTTGCTCCTCCTAATATTTAATAACAAGCTATCACCCCTTGTTATTGCGCACTGGATCTCAAAATGAGCCTTGGTGCAGGAGCAGAGGGACCATTTCTGTGTGGGCTATGGGTGGAATGAGCCTTTCTCCAAACTCGAATCTTCATCTCTTTGTTCCACAGATCCAGGTTCCTGTAGAGACCAGCAAAATGACTTACTAGGAAAACATCAAACTCACCTCTAATCTCCCAGTTTCTCTGGCAAAACTGGGGTCCAAAACCCAGGTTCTCAGAGGTGGTTGTCATAGAGTCATATACAGTTTTATATATTTTTATGCATGAGAATAATGCTATTTTCTTTACGTATTCATTCTGTGTATGTTTGTTTCGGAAACAAAATACTAGAGAATTTTTTTTTTTTTTTTTGTATTCTGCTCTCCAGCTCAGGCATAGAGAAATGCAGCTAATATACACAGACTGTCTTTTAATATTCTTTGGTAGATACTATTATCTCAGCAATATTAGTATATTTGTGGTGCTTATCATAGGTGGGAAAACAATAAGAGAGAATATGAGCTAAGGTGAATAAAGGACTTTGAAGAATTTCAGCTCCTTTTGATTTGATTCATCCAAAGTGGCTCATTCAAATCCAACCATGAAGCAAACGAATGAAGTGTGTCCTTGTGCTGGGACAGGGACTGGCCATTTAAAAGGAACTCAGGCCTTCAGTGGACAGCCCAGGGGCATTAGGGGAGGTTGCTGAATGAAGGAGGAGAAGGAGGCAGCAGCGTGAGCTGCTGATGTGCAGGGAAGGCAGACAGGGTGGCAGTCCAATATTTTCCAGTCAAAGGTGCCTATGGGGTCATGGGCTCCATAGCTCCATAGCATATGGGTAACAGGCTGGTTGTTAGCAAAGGGCGATGACAATCTCTGGGAAGGAAAGGAGGAACAGTGTGGGGTGTCAGAGCAGGGTATTTTGCAAACATGACTGTTGATGTGTGGATGGATGTGCATGCTGACCACCAGTACTGCACATGGCATTTGACAACCCTCCTCCACTACATGCACAAACGGTATCTTCCGAGAGAAACATTTTGGACATATTCACTGAACTGCTGGCGTTGCACCTCCCCACTTCCAGCTGCAGGGGCTGAGGCAGAGGAACAGCTTTAGGCAAAGGCGAGCGTGCCAGGAGGGTAACGGCGGCTGTCCAGGCTAGGGGAAGCCAGTCCCGGCGGAAAGGAGTGCTGCTGCTACTGAAGTTGCACCAAATCAATTGCCTGGGGGAAAACGAGGACTATGGGGGAATATCTCAAGAGCTTTAAACAGCCGGAGATGCTCCGACCCGAACAGTGAGCCCCGGACAGGAGGGGTTGCGGCTGCAGGGCAGGCTGACCCGCGGCGGCGGCGATCGGCGGTGGCGGGGCGGCCCGATAGCACTGAGGGGTCCGCCAGCAGCACGCTGGCTCTGCGGGCAAGCGCGAGCCGGTCCGCACGCCGGCGGGGTTTGCCCTGATGGGTTTTTTTTCAATTCTTCTTTTTTAAGGCGGGCATTCCCTGCAGTGTGGACCCCTCCCCTCTACCCGCGTCTCCCCACGCCTTCCCCGTGCTTTTCCTGTACAGTGGTCTGGGGTGGCGGGGCGAACGCGATTTGGAGTTTTTGCCGGGTCTGCTTAACTCGCTCTCCTTTTTTGCCGTGGTGTCTACGTGTGCTTTACGGTGCCGGCAGTTCTCCGTCCTCCCTCCCCTCTGCTCCTCTCCTTGACCCTAGCACAACTGTTTTGAGAAAGTATAAATACGTGTGGGTGGGTTTTTTCCTAAGCCCATGACAAAGCACTATGAGGTCAGAATGGTAAGTGTTTTTTCTTTTTTTTTAATTATTTCTTCTGCAATCGGGGTTTAAAAAAAAAGGCAGCAAGCACGGTCGGTGGGGGCGGGTGGGGGAGAAAATCCTCGCACGTAACACAAACCTCCCTTCCACCCGAGGAATGAGCAGAGAAGAGCCTTGCGGCAGCCGAAGGACCGGGACGGGACGGGACGGGACGGGCCGCGGGGAGAGGAGGCGACAGCAGGCGAATTCCGCGACTGCGGATGGCGGCTGGACAGGGCCGGCCCTGAAGCAGCGGGAGGGCTCTATCCCACCCTCCCGTGGGCACATCGGGGGTCCCCCGGGGCACGCCCATCCGCAGCTCGGGGGGGGCGGGTCTGGTGCCTCTGCGGGAGACCTTGGTTCACACCGGCCGCCTGTCCCCTGCGGACCGGCGCCGGGGGGGGGTGGGCTTGAAAACGGCTCCTTTGCACCCTGAAACCTTTGCTTTGTTGTAAAGCAAAGAACCCCTGCTCGCTCCTGAGAAGCACGAGTTCACACAGCGAGCTGGGCAATGTGATTTCCATTTTATTTTATTTTATTTTATTTTATTTTATTTTATTTTATTTTATTTTATTTATATTTCCTTTGATTATATTATATTATATTATATTATATTATATTATATTATATTATATTATATTATATTATATTATATTATATTATATTATATTATATTATATTTTTTGTTTTATTTTGTATTTTCATTTTTATTTATCATATCTGTTTGATTTTACTTACAGATACTTATTTCTGCTTGAGCCAGCTAAAGGAATAATAAGGAAGTTTCCTCACTTCATGATTACGTAACGTAACTTCTCTCATTGCAACATTTAGCAGTACAACTCAGATTTTATATCATATGGTAGACAGTAATAATTAACTTTCACTGACTTCTTTTTGTGGGTATTAGAATAATTTATGTAGAAAGTAGCTGTAAGTCTGTATTCTTTAACTTTATCATTACTTACAGCAATACAGGTAATTGTCAGCACTGGTAAATTTAATCATTGTTCTCGTAACACTTTTAGGCTTTGCCTGTTATTCAAAGTGACCCGAATTTATATGTAGTTTGCATAAATGGGGGGAAAAAAGAAAATAAAAATCGAGGTCTGTAATGGGTGAGAAGAAGCTTTATATACTTCTAGCTGTAGCTACAGAAAGTTTCTGGGGTTTTTTCCTAAGACAATTTCATCTTCAATAAACAAGTTACTGGGGGTTTTGTTTGTTAGAGGGAGGAGTTAATATTGTCTGTCCAAAGGCAGTAATGTTTAGGTTAATATTTCCCACAAATACAGCTAGATGAACGTGCAGGTATTACAGCACTAGTTTGCCTCAAACTGTCTTCTTTTCAAAAATACTATTCTTCCACCAACAAGGTCAATAATGTGTGAAATATAAGTACATGACTGTATTCAGTTTAATATTTGTTAGGACAGTAACTTCAGCAGTTTGACCCTGTGCTGGCTGCAGTTAGCTGAACTATTGCAGGCAGTAAGCTGTACACATATTGCTGTAGCAATTTTTTTTTCCGTCAAGCCTGTTTCTCCGAGGAAACTGCATCTACCACATATACTGATATTTTCCTTTCATAGCAACCACACAGAATATAAGTAGTAGAAATATTTATAATTTTGAAGTCTCTTTCACTAATGGCTCACATTTATTTCTGTTGTATTTTAACCACTATGCGGGAGAAGAGTGGTGAGCATCGAAAGCAGAAGATGCTGAATTTGTCAGGAAACTCCCCTAACTAGAAGGGAACTCACTTTTCTTGCATATATGCTATACAAATGCCTTACCATCATGAGTAGATAGATTTACTTGCACCCATTAGTCTGTTTCCTCATCACTTCTCAAACAGACACCCTCAGCCTTGGTGGCAGCAACCACCCACCAATTATGCACCCCTTTCATGATCTCTGTGCAGCACAGCGGGTAGCTTTGCTTACCCTCACCTGCAACTGGTTGGGAGATATCCCAGGTTATGCATTACTGACACTGGACATAAAAAAAAAGTAAAAAAGCTAAGAATGTAATAGATCAAATTTAGCCCAAAGTGTTGATAAGAGGCTTTGACAACAAAAAAAAAAAAAAAAAAAGGAAGATTTGGGGGTGCGGGATTTGATAGAATTATCTTGCTTGGCAGTGGCTAAGAATTTGATAGTCTGGGTAGATGATAGTAGAGGAAAAGCTTTCTGTTCCTTTGTGATTAGAAATACCTATGTAAAAAGTCTGTGTGCTCGTGCAAACACATTGTGTATGCCAGCTTCCTGAAGAATACGTGAATGGATGTTCTGATTGAAGTGTTACTGAAAATTAGAGCAGTGACTGTGAGCAGAATATACACAGAGACTTCTGTGTGAAATTACAAGGGGGAGGGTGGGAAACCCATGTAAGCAGCTTACAGTAGAAGAGTAGGAAATGAGTTTAAATTCTTCCTATCCATGTGAATATCACACTTTCTTACTTCAAAGTCTGGCCTTCATATGAAAAATGAAAATTCAAATTGAAGGGCAACAGCAAAAGTACCAGAACTGCATCAAATAGGAAAAATTTTCTTGAAAATATAAAGTAAAGGTGGTTGTCTGGAGCTTCCAGGGCACCCTTTTCTGCTTCTTCATGCGTTTCTAGATGATGCTTTGAAATTATTTCTTTATAAAACCACCTAAAAGCTGTGGAAGTCCCTGTCAGTGGCTGGTATCAAGTGCCAAAAATGTACAGAAGGCATGGGGTATCTATTCTGTTAGAAGAAAAATAGTTAATTACAGCAGTATTTTGTACTTGAGACACAAAACAAGGTAACAAGCACCTCTTGTTTTAACATCTTAATATAATTCTTAATTTGTTTTAAATGGTTATTACTGTATATATATATAAATATATTAATATCAAATAAGCACAGTTCAGCTGCTTTCCTATCTGCCAAAGTATTTGTATGACTTTATTATGTCTTGATTTGTGATACCTTTCAAGTTTATGTTTTGCAGACTTACATGTAATCAAAGTATGATTTTATATCAAACTACTTACTCGTTCAACTACTAATTTTCAGTAATGATTCTCCTCTTCAGAAAAGAGTTTGAAATTTCGGGAATCAAAGTTCTAAATGCCATTTTTACAGAACAGATTCGAAGTCATTGGAAACAAGATTGCAGTTGTTGCAGGGTTTCCATTTTCAAATAATGCAGATATCTATTAGCCAGAAGTGTGAGAAACGTAAGAATTAATCTCAGTTTAATTCAGGAAGTCACTGCAGCACCTTGCAAATTTTAAGCTTAGTTAATTTCATGCTTAGGTCTTTTACCTTCTAAGATTTTACATGCATAAAAAAAATCACACTGCTTTGTTTTGCATCTGGGTCTTTTTAGAGAAATATTATTAAAGCCAGTTAACTTTCCCAACTTTAATGTATGGTAATTCATGTAAGGAAAACTGTTGACCCAAATCCTGCAAATAATTCTGCATGCCTGTAAAGTCAACAAAACTTTAGAAATGCTCTTACAGAAATGCATATATCCTTGATACTCCAAACAACACTGCTAGGTGTCCTGAATCTGCTTCCATTCTGTATTTATAACAGGGTATTGGCAGATATACTTGCATAGATACACATGCCTCGTACTCATTACAGAGAACTAAACATTTGTAATTTTGCCTAGTCCTTGGAATTAAATTTCTTATAAGCGTCACAGAAGTGCAAAACACATTTAATTATATACTTTAGGAAGTATCCTTTAAGTCACTAAATCTTTTAAAACCTGCATGCTTGAAACAAACTCTTGCTTTTTTATGTATTGGTGGTATTAAGATCAGTGCTTCAAATTTCAGGTATTCACAGTCCTCTAGCACTACAAGAAAATGTACATAAGTTTCTGTGAAGAAGAATCTGTGCTGAAAACAAACCGTATTTGCAGCAGAGAGTGTCATTCATCGGAGCTGTGTTTTCCTTGGAAGTTGACTTTACAGGCTGCCCTGCTTACCGTGGGTGTTGGTTGGTGATGTGGTGACAAAAATGTCAGGCTAGTCTACCTTACCAGACATAGGTCTGTATTTGTTAGAAATTACACGTATAAAAATCAGAGTTAATATAACTAGAGCATTACTCTACTAAGCAAACAGTAAGTAGTTTTTATGGCGAGACAGGTTGTTTCTGTGAAATGCACAAGGTATTGCTCAGTCCTTTGGTAGTGCTGTGATGTTGGTCTCTATGCTTTTCTCAGGATAATGAGGAGAAGACTCCACCTGTTTACCTGATGCTTTTGTTCAGTCTGGGAGTTAAGACTTTCTTCTCTTCCAGAAACGAAATCTACACAATCATCTGTGGCCACAGAAGTGCAAAACTGGCACATTTCTCAGAACTCTTTCTAAATATAAAGCCTAAAAATACTTAATATCATTAACAATGTCAAGAAGTGTGGCCACATACAGCCTCAGCATAGGTACAAATCTACAAATATTCCAATTTCAAACATAATTTTTTCCCCCAGTAGCACACTTTAATGTGAATAAAGCTTCAATGACTAGGTAGTGACTATTCAGTGACTATTCCATTTCAAACATTTTTTTTTTCCCTAATAGCACAATTTAATGTGAATAAAGCTTCGGTGACTATTCTTAGTACATTGTGTCTTAGCTGCTGCGGTCAGCATGGTCTGGTTACTCCCCCTAGGCATGATTTCACACTTCCTTGTTCCTTTATCTCTACTGACCATTCAGACAAATGGCAAAAGTGGTAATTTATAAACAGGGTGGCAGGAGTGGGCATTGAGGCCCAGGGAATACAGGATGCTTAGTTTTAGTCAATATTTACCAGTCACTCAAGTTTTCAATTCTTCCAAGATGTATGAACATCTTGATGCCTGTTGAATTCATTTTGTCTCTCTAGTTATGAAATGTTCGTTAAAGCAGGGTGGGATACTAACTCCAGATGCTGTAGAACGTTTTAATATATGTACTGAAATACAAAATGTAAATATATATAAATACATTAATAAGTATATTAAAATTTTGAATAATGAAACCCTGGGGGGGAGGGAGAAGGGCACAAGAGCAGAATAAGTTCCTTGACGAGTATCCCACCCACCTTCAGTTATGGTTTCTTTAAAAATTTCTTTAAAAATGACCATTGGATTTCACATGAAACTGAATGTGCTGTGATGGGTTTTTATATCCCATGGTACGCTCTGTTGTTCAAAGCATGCAGAATATGAAACAGATGGCTTGGGAAGACTGTCAAAAAGACCTGCTGGGCCTTCTCTGGTATTACCTTAAAGCAAGAGAGAGGATGAGTAAGTATGCTGTAATTTTGGCCTTAACACAGCGTTCCGGATGTTCAGTCTTCTCAAGGAATGCTTACTCAATTACAGTAACACATATAAACCCAAGTATCTATTTGAGGATAATGGAACAATGAAAATTATTTGAAATTGGGATTAATATTGGAAGGAAAAAAGTGGAAAACTGCAGTGGAGGAAAGGGGAAGGGCAGACAGAGATTCTCATCACAGGGCTGAGCAATGCAGAAAAGTAAATTTATTCAGGCACTTCACAGGCCATCTTTAAATATTTTTGTGTACAATGTAGAAGAACCTTAATCCTGCAATCTTTAATTTTGATCTTTTAAATTATTATTTCAGAGGTCTCCTTGTGAAAATAACACTTGTGCCTTCAAGACCTGCTTGGTTTTGGTATCAAAAATTCGAAGCATGTATTATCTTCTGACAATGTATTTTATACTAAAGAATTTTAGGCATGAAAATTAGACCCTAATACATAAACCTGAGTTTGTGAGACAGCATCTCCTTAGGAGACATTTAATATACAGAGAATATATGCTTGAGCTTTTTTGGTATTATGAATAGTAATTAATCCAAATTCTTCATGTTCTTGTTCACAAAACATCTTCAGAGGTTGGTTTGGGTGGTTTTTTTTTTTTTTTTGAATCTCACTCCTGCGGCTGCATACTGTCTTACTTAACCTTAATTGAGAAAAAGTAGACCCAGTATTTCAAGTCAAAATTATTAAAAGTACTACATATTTAGTAGCATTAAAAAGAAAGTAATTCCATCTCTGAGTTCAGAGTTTATTGAAATGAAGATTTATTTCCAGAAGCTCAAATTCTTAAGTAACAGTTCGAAATGTGAACATTGCAGCTTAAGGAAAACAATTTTCTATACTCACTTCTGAATTTCTGTTAACTATTAAAATAACCATCTAGAACAGTCACTGAAAACTTCAATTCTTTTATGCTACACAGATAGTGGCTTTGTTTGCAACTTATTTTTATTGTCTGTTGTTAGTCTCCTTTAGGTATTATCATTGCTCAGTGGTCCATAAAGCCAAAACTTGTAACTAACTGTCTCTGCAACACGTTCATTTTTCAGCACATGGCTTTGCAATACAGTTATACCAGGGCTTTGGGAGATTAATAGCTGTTAAAGATGGTGTTACAATGCCTAGGTTTACCTGTTATTTTGAAAATACACCTTTAGCCTATTTTTACTTAGTCTCTTTCTTGGTATTGGGTTTTCATTTCCGTGTTTTAGGAAAATCCTATAAATGTTGTTATGTTACTACTTTGAAAAGGAAAGGAGGAAACATGTAAAATACTATTGAACTCATTTTGCTTGTGATTTTGAATAGCTTTCAAATTAGAATGATTTTCCCAGATTTTTATAGGCTTGCCCAATCCAGCTGTATATTTTATATGCTAATCTAAGTTCTATTTTTGTTCCCCTTGGGATTTTAAGTGATTATAATTGTTGCTCTTCAAAAGCCAAACAGATGATGATTGCTGCTTCAGGAATATACCAAAAGAAACTGGCTTTCATTAAACCTGCTCATCCACTTCATAATTATCTCCATTTTATCTCACTAAGAAGCAGGAAAATGGCAACTACAGTTCATTGAAACTAGTTCAGTTATTTAAGCATCACTTTACTGAGATAACAGGAGGTGTTAAGGCGGGGAGGCTTTTCCCTTTCAAACACTAAAATGTAGCCAGTACTATAATAGGGTTGCCAACTGGGAGACCAGACCCTTCATATCAGCTCAAAATACAATGCTAGAGGCGAGAGATGGTAGAAGAGAGTGTGGTTTCTACTGTGGTTGGGGCCACTTCTGGAGGACAAAATATAAAGTAGATTGACAGCTCTTTTGCAAGGCATCTGCTGGTTTGACTTCTCTGCAAGAAATGAGAAATCAGAGTAAGCAGAAATATGGGAGAGAGGGAAAGGAGGTTAGAGCAGGCACAAATTTAGATACTAAAGAAGATAATAAATAGGCAAATGATAGAAGCTTTGACCGTGTGTTCACTCTTTGTATCTGTCTGCCCTAGTGATGATTGGAATGAGCTGGGCTAGTCAGACCGGAAGGTGTCTTCGGATTTTTTTTCAGTAATAAATTTAATTCCATTTTAAGAACATTAATGGAGAATTTTGCAGTGAAGATCAATGTTGGAGAGAAACAGGTCCCTGTGAATTGCCCGAAGATGCTGCAGTATGTGGCAGTCCATGAACACTGACCTGAACAGCAGTAAAAAGGCACAGAGGTTTCTCAAGTCCTAGAAATACGTAACCAGTTCTTTAGTTCACAGCATTGGTTAAAAAACTCACACGTTCAAATTTCTGCACGTATCTTCTAATGTTTTTCTTACCTTACAAATGTAAATAGGGGGTTCTCTGAAGTGAGGTTCCTGCAATTTACCAGCAGAAGGAGCATATGTCTTGCCATTTGTCCTTCACTGCTTCCTTGATGCTGGCAATCAGTGCAGCATTTTTGTATAAATCACAGCTTACCACTCAAGGGGACCTGTAAAAAAGCAGTACCAACAACAGTTTCTTCTTCAAAGACAGACTGGAGCAGCTGTCTGAAAGCCTGGTTCTTTCATCAAAGAAAGCAAGAATCTTTCACAGGTTTAGTCTCCCACATGACACATTTATGACAAGGAGATGACCAGGGAAAGAGTAGGAGTTCACAAAGGGATGAATTTGGATTTTTATTTCTTAAATTTAAATATCTATATGAGAACAGAGGTTAAACTTGGCCAACCATCAGAAACTCCTTTCCATCAGTTATAGAAGCGAAACTTCTGTCAACTTGTGACTATCTAGCTTGTGTAGAATGTAACTGAGTTTTGGCTATAGCAGTGTAAGCCAAGAGAAAAATTGCAGGGCCTACAGATTGAAGGGAAAAAAAAAAGTCTGTTTTAAATAGAACAGAGCTGAAACACCTACTGATTGCAGTTTTGTTGGTACAGCATTGGGAGTCAGGCACTCACTCTTGTAAACTTATGAGGCCTTGTAAGCATCAGCAGTATGCTCAACACCTCCTTGAGACCAAAAGGCAGATGGTGCAAATCTCACAGCACAGGTAGCAGGCTGCAAGGAACACAGCTTGCTCAATTCTCAAGCAGCTGTATTCAGTCCCACCAAGAGTTTTGAGCCAGTTTCACCTCCAGGTAGTGCCCAATAGGCAAGTTGAGTGTCCCATGTTAATGCAGGAGCCACAGCAAGGAAGATCTACCAGTGGAAGGAAAGATCATTGTGCCTCTGTCACACATAGACCTTGATTAGGTTTTACAGTAGAATTATGGCTGAGCAATAGCAGAGATGCTTTTCATTTTAGGTTCATAAAATCATAGAATGGTTTGGGTTGGAAGGGACCTTAAAGCTCTTCTAGTTCCAACCCTTTGCCATGGCAGGGACACCTTCCACTAGACCAGGTTGCTCAAAGCCCCAACGAATCTGGCCTAGAACACTGCCAGGGATGGAGCAGCCACAGCTTCTCTGGGCAACCTGTGCCAGTGCCTCACCACCCTCACAGGGAAGAATATCTTCCTTATGTCTAATTTAAATGTACCCTTTTTCAGCTTAAAGCCTCTCCAGCTTTCTTTTTCTCCTTGTAGGTCCCTTTTAGGTCCTAGATGGCTTCTCGCACATCTCCCCAAAGCCTCTTCTTCCCCAGGATGAACAAGCCCAGCTCTCTCAGCCTGTCTCCAGAGCAGAGGTGCTCCAGCCCTCTCATCATCTTTGTGGCCTCCTCTGGACTCACTCTAGCAGCTCCACATCCCTCTTGTGTTGGGGGCCCCAGAGCTGAACACAGTACTGCAGGTGGGGTCTCACAAGAGTAGAGGGGCAGGATCACCTCCTTCGACCTCCTGGTCACTCTCCTTTTGATGTAGCCCAGGATACGGTTGGTTTCTGGGTTAGTTAGTGGCGCACACTGCCAGCTCACATTCAGTTTCTCATCAGCCAATACCCCCAGGTCCTTCTCTTCAGGCCCAGTCTCTCCCCAGCCTGTATTTGTGCTGGGGATTGCCCCAACCCTTGCTTTCAGATGAAAACAATTGACGGAGGTTGGGACTGTTCAGCCTGGAGAAGAGAAGGCTGGGGGAGACCTCATAGCAGCCTTCCAGTATCTGAAGGGGGCCTACAAGGATGCTGGAGAGGGACTCTCCGTCAGAGACTGTAGTGGTAGGACAAGTGGTAATGGGTTCAAACTTAAACAGGGGAAGTTCAGGTTAGATCTAAGGAAGAAGTTCTTTACTGTGAGGGTGGTGAGGCACTGGAATGGGTTGCCCAAAGAAGTTGTGAATACACCATCCATGGCTTCAAGTGTTCAAGGCCAGGCTGGACAATGTCTTGGGTGACATGGTTTAGTGTGCAGTGTCCCTGCCTATGGCAGGGAGGTTGGAACTAGATGATCTTAAGGTCCTTTCCAGCCCAAACCATTCTGTGATTCTATGATTCCTCCAAAGCCCTGATACTGCACCTACAGTACTATTCAGTTTCCCTTGTTTCAGCAAAGTTCCTCATTTTTGTCTGAACCGAGCTGCGTTTTCCACCCTTTCCCAACTGGGGCAGGAAGATTCCAGAGGCTGCAGCAGCACCCTTCCTTGTGCAGCTGCTCAGGAAAATGAAATCACTTGCTCAAAGCAGAATGGAGACACAGAGATCAGTTCTACCTGTAAGGCAAGTAAAGAATAGGGGACTGATGATAAAAGCAGCTAACGTAAGAGTTTATCAGAGCTATCACCTACTTTTCATTATCAAGAAGCCATTGATCCTGTAACTACTGCCTAAAAATCAGAGCTCAACCCAGAGCAACAGGGGTCAGGAAAGCCTGAGCTGTGAATCCTATCTCAAAGTTTTACTTCTTTGCTTTGTGTCGTGGTTTGAGCCCAGCCGGTAACTCAGAACCACACAGCCGCTCGCTCACTCCCCCCCCCCCCCTTCTTCCTCCCCCCGCTCCCGGAGGGATGGGGAGGAGAATGGGAAGAATGCAACTCCCACGGGTTGAGATAAGAGCAGTCCCGCAACTAAGGTATAACACAAAACCACTACTGCTACCACCAATGATAATAACGATTAGTGAAATAACAAGGGGAGAGGATACAATTGCTCACCACCCGCCGACCGATACCCAGCCCGACCCGAGCAGTGATCTGGGCCTTCCGGGTAACTCCCCCCGGTTTATATACTGGGCATGACGTGCTGTGGTATGGAATACCCCTTTGGCTAGTTTGGGTCAGGTGTCCTGTCTCTGCTTCCTCCCGGCTTCCCCTCCTCCCTGGCAAAGCATGAGACTGAGAAAGTCCTTGGTTGGAATAAACATTACTTAGCAACAACTAAAAACATCGGTGTTATCAGCGTTGTTCCCAGGCTGAAAGTTAAAAAACACAGCACTGTACCAGCTACTAAGCAGGAGAAAAATGACTGCTATAGCTGAACCCAGGACAGTATCCACCCCTTATTCCATACCATTCACGTCATGCTCAGATCCCACATCTCTCAGCACACCATCACCCCTGTCCCATATATACACATATATATACACCCACACCCACACACAGAGAAAGATATTGTTCCCTAGTCCATGGACCAATCCCTGTAAAATTGCTGAACTCATCCAGTCCATGATGTCAGGTTCCATCTCTTGTAATAGTCTTTCAGGGCAGGAGGGACGGTACATAGTGTTGGGTTGTTGCCTGCTGATGATACCGCCAAACTCATCTGGTCACTGCTGAGCTCATCTGGTTTCCTCAAAATTCATTCTTTGTTGAGGTGATGATCGGAGGGAAGTCAGGGTCAATGGCTGGTGACCTGAAGATATCTAGCTGGTGGGCTATAAAAGTGTTATAGAGCAGGCAACAGCGTACAATTGAGTTCATTGGCTGTTTTCCCCCAAAATCAAATCCCCTTGAGGTACACATCGGACTTCCCCATCTTCCCGCATTACCCACCAAGTATATCCAGGTCCCTGAGCAAAAGCAACCCCACGAGTGGGTTTGCCTTTACCTGAAGCAGGAATAACCCAGACTGTCTTCCCCAACAAATTCTTTATGTGCACCACAGGAACTTTATCCCCCTCTACAGTACGTAAAAGTTCTGATTGGGCTGGGCCAGCCCTGTTGGCAGATCCCCTACTGTTGACCAACCAGGTGGCTTTTGGTAAATGTGTATCCCAGTGTTTGAAAGTCCCACCACCCATTGCTCTCAGTGTAGTTTTTAACAGCCCATTGTACCGTTCGAATTTCCCAGAGGCTGGTGCATGGTAGGGGATGTGGTATACCCACTCAATGCCATGCTCTTTGGCCCAAGTGTCTATGAGGTTGTTCCGGAAATGAGTCCCATTGTCTGACTCAATTCTCTCTGGGGTGCCATGTCGCCACAAGACTTGTTTCTCAAGGCCCAGGATAGTGTTCCGGGCAGTGGCATGGGACACAGCGTATGTTTCCAGCCAGCCGGTGGTTGCTTCCACCATGGTAAGCACATAGCGCTTGCCCTGGCGGGTTGGTGGGAGTGTGATATAGTCAATCTGCCAGGCCTCCCCATATTTGTACTTCAGCCATCGTCCTCCATACCAGAGAGGCTTTAACCGCTTGGCTTGCTTAATTGCAGCACATGTTTCACATTCGTGAATAACCTGGGCAATAGTGTCCATCGTTAAGTCCACCCCTCGATCACGAGCCCATCTATATGTTGCATCTCTGCCTTGATGGCCTGAGGTGTCATGGGCCCACCGGGCTAAAAATAATTCACCCTTATGTTGCCAATCCAAGTCCATCTGAGCCACTTTAATCTTAGCAGCTTTATCCACTTGCTGGTTATTCTGGTGTTCCTCAGTGGCCCGACTCTTGGGTACATGAGCATCTACGTGGCGTACCTTCACCACCAGGTTCTGCACCCGAGCAGCGATATCTTGCCACAATGCAGCAGCCCAGATGGGTTTACTTCTGCGTTGCCAGTTGCTCTGCTTCCATTGCTGCAACCACCCCCACAGGGCATTTGCCACCATCCATGAGTCAGTATAGAGATAAAGTACTGGCCATTTTTCTCGTTCAGCAATGTCCAAGGCCAGCTGGATGGCTTTCACCTCTGCAAATTGACTCGATTCACCCTCTCCCTCAGCAGTTTCTGCAACTTGTCGCAGGGGACTCCACACAGCTGCCTTCCATCTCCGATGCTTTCCCACAATACAGCAGGACCCATCAGTAAACAAGGCATATTGCTTTTCACTCTCTGACAGTTCATTATATGGTGGGGCCTCTTCAGCACGCGTCACCTCCTCTTCTGGTGACATCCCAAAATCTTTGCCCTCTGGCCAGTCCATGATGACTTCTAGAATTCCTGGACGACTGGGATTTCCTATTCGAGCTCGTTGTGTAATTAGTGCGGCCCACTTACTCCATGTAGCATCAGTTGCATGATGTGTAGAGGAGACCCTGCCTTTGAACATCCAGCCCAGCACAGGCAACCGGGGTGCTAGGAGGAGCTGCGCTTCAGTTCCAATCACTTCTGAGGCAGCTCGAACCCCTTCATAGGCTGCCAGTATCTCTTTTTCAGTGGGAGTGTAGCTGGCCTCGGATCCTTTATATCCCCGACTCCAAAAGCCAAGGGGTCGACCTCGAGTCTCCCCTGGAGCTTTCTGCCAGAGGCTCCAGGTAGGACCGTTCTCCCCAGCTGCGGTATAGAGCACATTTTTCACATCTGGCCCGGCCCGGACTGGTCCAAGGGCTACTGCATGAACTATTTCTCGTTTAATTTGTTCAAAGGCTTGTTGTTGCTCAGGGCCCCATTTGAAATCATTCTTCTTCCGGGTCACATGGTAGAGAGGGCTTACAATCAGACTGTAATTTGGGATGTGCATTCTCCAGAACCCCACAACACCTAAGAAAGCTTGTGTTTCTTTCTTGTTAGTTGGTGGAGACATTGCTGTTATCTTGTTGATCACGTCTGTGGGGATCTGGCGGCGTCCATCTTGCCATTTTATTCCCAAAAATTGAATCTCCTGTGCAGGTCCCTTGACCTTATTCCGTTTTATGGCAAAACCGGCCTTCAGCAGGATTTGGATTATTTTCCTCCCTTTCTCAAAAACTTCTTCCGCTGTATCACCCCACACGATGATGTCATCAATGTATTGCAGGTGTTCTGGAGCTTGCCCCTGTTCCAGTGCAGTCTGGATCAATCCATGGCAGATGGTAGGGCTGTGTTGCCACCCCTGGGGCAGTCGGTTCCAAGTGTACTGGACGCCACTCCAAGTGAAAGCAAACTGTGGCCTGCATTCTGCTGCCAAAGGGATTGAGAAAAATGCATTGGCAATGTCAATTGTGGCATACCACTTGGCTGCCTTTGACTCCAGTTCATACTGAAGTTCTAACATGTCCGGTACGGCAGCACTCAATGGTGGTGTGACTTCGTTCAGGCCACGATAGTCTACTGTTAATCTCCACTCTCCATTAGACTTTTGCACTGGCCATATGGGGCCATTAAAGGGTGAGCGGGTCCTGCTGATCACTCCTTGGCTCTCCAGTCTGCGGATCAGCTTATGGATGGGAATCAAGGAGTCTCGGTTGGTGCGATATTGCCGCCGGTGCACTGTTGTGGTCGCAATTGGCACTTGTTGTTCTTCGACCTTCAGCAACCCCACAACAGAAGGATCCTCTGAGAGACCGGGTAAGGTGGACAGCTGCTTAATTTCCTCTGTCTCCAAGGCAGCGATACCAAAAGCCCATCTATACCCTTTTGGGTCTTTGAAATACCCTCTCCTGAGATAGTCTATGCCAAGGATGCATGGAGCCCCTGGACCAGTTACAATGGGGTGCTTTTGCCACTTCCTCCCAGTCAGGCTGATTTCAGCTTCCAGCATAGTTAACGCTTGGGATCCTCCTGTCACTCCAGAAATAGAAATGGGTTTCACCCCTTGATACCTTGATGGCATCAGAGTACACTGTGCACCGGTATCTACTAGAGCCTTATACTTCTGTGGGACTGATGTGCCAGGCCATCTGATTCACACAGTCCAGTAAACCCGATTATCCCTCTCCTCCACCTGGCTGGAGGCAGGGCCCCTCTAATAGTGATCACAAAATTCTCCACTTCTGTCTTGTAGAAAGGGATTAGTATTCCTTATCACAGGAGCTGGAGTAAAATCAGCTCTTTCGCTCCATCTGGGAAACTGCTCGCCAGAGACTGGAGCAGCAGCTTTCCTGGGAGGATCATCCTTGACCATTGTTCTCCTCTTCAGTTCACGCACCCGTTGCTCCAGAGCTGAAGTAGGTTTTCCATCCCACTTTCTCATGTCTTCTCCATGATCCCGCAGGTAAAACCATAGGGTGGCCCGTGGCGTGTACCTCCTATATTTTCTTTCTCGAGCAGTAGGGCGCCTTCTGTTGATAGCTGAGACATGGGTTGGTACGCGTGGAGAGCTGGATAGATCGGATAAATCGTCTCTCAATTGTTTGAACTCCTGGGACAGTTTTTCCACAGCTGAAATGATGGAAGGGGTAAGATTGTCTTCGAACTCTCGGAGTTGACGAATCAGGAAATCCACTGTTGGTGATACTCCGTCATTCCAGGTCATTGATGCCAATGTGTGGGCATATGATGATGGCGCACTCTGTGTAAGTTTCCGCCACATGGGTCGTGTACATTCGACTTCATCTGGGTCTACGGATGTGTTCCTGGAATCCGGCCTATGATAGATCATCTCTATAATGGCTGATTCCCTCAGGGACTGGATGCCTTTCTCTATCGTGGTCCAGTTGGCTGAGCGATTCGTAATATCGTCTTTGTAGGGAAACCTTTCCTTCACAGCTGCCAGGAGCCGCCTCCAAAGACTGAGGGCTCGCTTCTCTCTTGCAATCGCTTTGTCAATTCCTCCTTCCTTAGCAAGTGATCCCAGCTGCTTGGCTTCCCTACCTTCTAGTTCGTGACCGTCGGCCCCATTGTCCCAGCACCGGAGCAACCAGGTGACAATGTGCTCCCCTGGAAGACGGGTGAAATCTTTTCGCATATTCCGTAGTTCGGTTGAGGTCCGGGGTCGAGAAGTGACCTCTTCTTCTTCTTCCTCTTCCTCTGACCCACGTAGTAGTAACTCTTGTTCAGGTGCTGTTGCATATAGTAATGGCACTGGGTCTTCATCTTTCTTCGCTTCACGGGTTGCTCTTTGTGCCTTTCGTTTGCTTTTGCTTACAGGGGCAACAGACATTGTCACAAACTGGACATTTGGTTTAGCTGCAGTGTTTGTCACTGTGGTTGGAGTGGCTGCAGTGTCTGCCACTAGGATTGGAGTGGTTGCAATGTCTATTGCTGGGGTTGGTGCAGCTGTTGTGCTTGGGAGTTGAGTAACACCAACAGCTGCATTATCTGTTGCTGTCGGGGTTTGAGTAGCTACTGTGCTTGTCACTGGGGTTGGTGTGGCTGTGGTGCTTGGAGTAGCCACATTGTCTGTTGCTGTCGGGGTTTGAGTAGCTGTTGTGCTTGTCACTGGGGTTGGTGTAGCTGCTGTATTTGAAGTTGGAGTAGTTGCGTTGTCTGTTGTGGTCAGGGTTTGAGTAGCTGTTGTGCTTGTCACTGGGGTTGATGTAGCTGCTGTACTTGGAGTAGCTGTGTTGACTGTTGTGGTCAGGGTCTGAGTAGCTGGTGTGCTTGTAGTTGGCATAGCTGCGTTGTCTGTTGCTTTGCCATCAGATCCAGAGACATTTTTTTCCCTTTGAAGGTGCTGGATAGTGTTGAGCAGGGCTCTGTAGGCATAGGCCAAGCCCCAGCACGTTGCCAAAATTTGTCCCTCTCTGGTATAACCAGGACGACAGCACACCTCGTTTAAGTGTTTTACTAGTTTTTCCGGATGTTGCACTTGTTCAGTGGTGAAGTTCCAAAGCACTGGAGGGGCCCACTGGCCTAGGTACTTGCCCATACTATCCCACACACCCTGCCACTCATAACTGTCCAGCCTCAGGGAAAATCTCCTGGTGGTCCTCCTATATCGTCGTCTAACCCTAGACCAGATTCGAACCTGATACTGCTGAATTTTTGACATTAAACGAAATAGGATGTTCCTACGACGGGATGGCCGTGGGTAAAACACACTCCGTATGTTTGCCAACATGCTGATCCCCAGCACAATCAGCAGGCAGGTTTCAAGGGTACTCAAAGGCCATCTAAAACCTTCAGAACTCTCAATTGCTGTTGCAAATAGGCTGGTGGGGGAACGGGGGGTGAAAGAGAATGCTTCCTTCGTAAGTTTACCCCCCGAGGAGAAAAAAAAAAGATATGCAATTGCTAAAATATTTCATTATATACCTCCCAATATATAGTGGTGATGGCCACGCTGGAAGCACAAACCAGACCAGTTTCATGATCAATGAGTCTATTGTATTACAAGTCATTACCATGAAGTACAGTGAAACAAGAACCTTAGCCCAGGTCCCCCAGCCAATAAACGCTAAAACAGCAAATAGTGGCTGTAAGTAAGGTACAACATGCTGAAACTCTGAGATCAAGCGCAACACGTCTGAGAGCCAAATAATCACCATTGTGACGAGTAGTAACAATGAATGCTTATCACAAATATGATTAAACACACTCTGGTCAGATCTGTCGTTATCTCAACCTTTCGTGCCCCACGTTGGGCGCCAAAAAGAACTGTCGTGGTTTGAGCCCAGCCGGTAACTCAGAACCACACAGCCGCTCGCTCACTCCCCCCCCCACCTTCTTCCTCCCCCCGCTCCCGAAGGGATGGGGAGGAGAATGGGAAGAATGCAACTCCCACGGGTTGAGATAAGAGCAGTCCCGCAACTAAGGTATAACACAAAACCACTACTGCTACCACCAATGATAATAACGATTAGTGAAATAACAAGGGGAGAGGATACAATTGCTCACCACCCGCCGACCGATACCCAGCCCGACCCGAGCAGTGATCTGGGCCTTCCGGGTAACTCCCCCCGGTTTATATACTGGGCATGACGTGCTGTGGTATGGAATACCCCTTTGGCTAGTTTGGGTCAGGTGTCCTGTCTCTGCTTCCTCCCGGCTTCCCCTCCTCCCTGGCAAAGCATGAGACTGAGAAAGTCCTTGGTTGGAATAAACATTACTTAGCAACAACTAAAAACATCGGTGTTATCAGCGTTGTTCCCAGGCTGAAAGTTAAAAAACACAGCACTGTACCAGCTACTAAGCAGGAGAAAAATGACTGCTATAGCTGAACCCAGGACACTTTGCTTTCCACCCTCCCTCATCTAATATGAATTTATATTCAATCAGACTGTATTTAGGACTTAGTTTTTGCATTGCTAGAAATGGAAATTTATACTTGCAAAATGTCGTGCACTTAACAAGGAAGGAAGCAGGAGGTGTCTTTAGGAAAGCAGACCATAGAGAATTTTCTATTCTTTCTATAAATGTTCTATTAAACAAACTGCTATATCTAGGTTCTAAATTTATTACCTTTTCTAAGGTAGTTTAATTGCATATAAGCAGGTAACTATTCAAAATGTGTTTCTGCTCTAGGGAGAGTTTACAGCATAACAATGTGCATTCTGCCATACCTCTCAGACCAAACATTGTAGACAATATGTTTTCACGGTCCCAAATGGTACTTCATAGTCCTCGTTTTAAACTAACTACACTACATACTTTTAGCACAAAGTGTTCTTAACTTCTACAGCTGGAGAAGTATTTATGCAGCTTCTGTAATTACTTGCTTACATTTACTTCTTATTACATTATCATTCAGAATAAGCATCTTAAGGCAAGTTAACATGGAAGGTACTGCAAACATATGCAAAATAAGCATTGAAAGAAAACTGCAAAATTAGAATATTTCCTAATGAATTGCAAAATATGATTAAGACTACCTCATTTAAATGGAAAACAACTGTAGTTTGTATTTGGCTTTGTTTTTATTAGTTTTCAGATTTTGCTTTATTCATGGTAGATACTTGATCTTAACCCTATTTGCAGAATTAGAAAATATTCTTACAGAACCAGTAAACACGAAGAAATCAGCTGTGATAGTATAAAGAAATTGAAGACAATGCCTCAGTACTTACAGCTATGAATTTAAATTGACTAGATACGTTGAAAAGGAGGGTTTGTTTTAAAACTGTTGTATCCTTATTCTCAGTTCTTTCTTGCAGAGTTCTATGAATTATAAGGAAAAAAAAGCCCCCTGCATAAAATTAAAATCTATAGTATAGATCTATATAGTATAGATATATATAGTATAGATCTATATATATAGTATAGATCTAGTATAGATAATGGTTACAAAACCAAGGCAAGAAAAAAGAAAAGGCTTAACTGAAAATTGCCAGCATAATAGGAGTTAAACAATATAAGACTATAAAGGATTCTTCTGTCCTCTGAAACCTAAGGGAAGCACAGGAATAACAAAAAGAGATGTTTCACAGAACATAATGTTAGAATAATTCATGTAAATTCTGTTGCTACTCAAACAATTCAAAAACTTATTTATTACAATTTACATTAAGGCATTTGACCTATGACTACTAAAGTGGTTCCTAAAGCAACAGTAATATTTTTATTTCTCAGATGGAACTGCAAAGTGAAGGGAGTGGTTCTTTTGGTGTACATTGCTATTCCATTTGAGAACAGCTCTGACATACAGTACAAAAATTACCCCATGCAAAATGATACATGTGTAGTATTAAGTAATAGAAGTTCTTGGCAGTGTTCTGCACATTTAACTTCACACACTATAAAAATTTCCATTTATCTCGGTAAGATTACCAGAACAGGGAGAGCAAAGTACATATTGGAGTTTCCTCAGTGTTATGGCTCTGCAGCACTACTCCTAAGCCTTACTCAAACAGAAATGACAAAAGTCATTTTTCACAACAGCAGCAAAATTTATAAGCAAGGAAGAAAACATTCTGTCCACTCATTAGGACTATGCAAACATTTTCTGGGTTTGTACCTTTGTTTTTAAGGAAAAATTCTCTCTTCTTTCTGTCCAAAGCATCTTGACTACTCAAGACAATACTTGAATACAGCTGAATTAGCACTTTACAGTGCAGAGTTGGGGAAGGAACTAGATGGAAGGAATTGCCAGAGAAGCAGCAATTATATATAAAGACTAACCCCAGCTTGTTATTTCAAATAACCTTGTTTCTCCTTGTCTCAATATTGTCAAGAACCAGGAAAACCACAGCCTTGTGGACCAATGGGAAATGTTAGAAGATGTCTCCAAACAGCCAAACTTCATCAATTATCCTCATGTGCTCTGGAGATATGAGAAGGGATGAGCCTCCTCTCCCTCTTCTGTTAGCTTAAGGATGAAGTTCCAGGGGAAAAAATTGGATCTGAGGAATAAAAAAGATCTATTCTGAATTCAGTCTACATTTCTCTATCTCCCTGGTGTAAATCTTGCCTGCCTCAAGCTTAACCAGGGTAACAGCTTTTTTTTTTTTTTCTGTCTTTCTAATTTGTTATGTGGTTCCTTACACACCCGGAGTCTCTGTTTCTTGCTGATTTCTTTCTTATATGTAAATGAGGCAGTCTCTCCCAACTGAAATGCCTATAGCCTAAAATACTTTCTTCGTTCTTGAATAGCTCAATTTTCTCTCCTTAGAGAAGACATTGCATGACCTCACACTCACAGACTATCCAGTCGGCGCTGTTGCTTGTTTTCTACCCACGCCTTCCAGACACTGGGTGATGCAGAATTGCCACAAGTTAGCACCAAGTTATGGCAAACTAGGTGATGATGCTGTATACAGGCTGTAATGAGAAACTCCTTTGCTTGTGACTTTATAGCCTCTTTATACCATGTTGTGGAAGTGGGCAGCATGTTGATAAACTATCATCATTGAAGTATGCATTTAAATATTGATACTCATTAAGATGTACACATTATTGAAACTGTGGTGACTCTATACAGGTACAAGCTATAAATAGTTCATTCCCTGTCTTAATCTTCCATGAAAATGCATTGTTCCAAACAGAAAATGCCGCACAATAAGCAAATGCCTGAACATCACGTTACACTATGTATCTTCATGACACAAAATGCTCATTTGCATAGTTATTGCATAGTAGGCTTTTCAGACATGAACCACCCAACCAAAATAGGAAAATACTAGAAAGTACTGGTATGTTTGAACATGTTAAAGAAACAGGGGGTTCTGAATACATAAAAAAAGGCTGAGAACTAATAGATCCCATTTGAAGGCAAACAGACAACACATCTGAATAGTATAAAGTGAGAAGATGGATGTAACTTTCACAGTTCAATTATTTTATTCTTGTTCTGAATGCTCTGTGACAGTTACAGGGATGTTTTACAAGGATTAAGAAGGAACTGTAGCTAGCAAGTATTAAATAATTATTAGCAGAGTAACCTGATATTTACTTCTCCTTTCATTGTAGCAGCTAGAAGCACTGATTAAGTGCTAGCTAGAATAAATACATCTGGTATAAATCTTGTCAATTTCAAGAATTGCCATATGGGGAGAAAGGAGTAAGGGACTGTGGATGGAAAGATCAAATAAGCCTTTTTACAGGGTTTTTAATAATTGTGGCTTAATTGCTTTTGTTGCTTTCATCTTCCTTTACGTACATTGGAAATGTGGATCTCACTTCATATCTTTGGGAAGGAGCAATATATTTTCATAATCTAAAAGGCAATATCCACTCATGCTAATTCTCTCCTTTTCCCCTGTGAACACATTTAAAAAAGAACACAACAAACCTTGAGTTCTATATAGTTAAAGGTGACTTGAGGGAGAAAAGTCTCAAGTTTGGAAGTAAATTTGAGTAGCAAGACAGATACTTTACAGCTTCTTGACACAACATGACTTCTTGTCTTTGTAACAAGTGATAAGACAAGAAGTAATGGCCTAACGGCCTCAAGCTGTGCCAGGGGAGGTTTAGATTGGATATTAGGAAAAAATTCTTCACTAAAAGGGTGGTCAGGTATTGGAACAGGGAAGTGGTGGAATCATCCCTGGAAGTGTTCAAAAACCCTGTAGATGAGGCCCTCAGTGATAAAGTTGGCAGTCTTGGGGTAATGGTTGGACTTGATGATCTTAAAAGTCTTTTCCAACCTAGTAGATTCTAGGATTCATTTTCTGTTTGTGTTAGATATCAGATGATCTAAATCAGCTTTAAGTCTCCTAGTATATCTTCTATTTTGTGTAAAGGATTAAGCAATCATTCCTAAGTATGATTGTGGAAACATTTGTGAGGAAAACCTAGTAGAGTTTTGCACTATCAAGAAAGTACTGTGTACAAACAGTTCCCATCATTAGGACCTATTTATAGACAATGAAAATTGAATCCTGGGCCTTAATCACATATATTTTGGGATTTTGTTAATTGAAGATAAAAAGCATATCTCTCACTGTAGTTTCACTTCTATAGATTACAGCTGAATCCCTGGCATGGTTGATCATAGCTGATAGTGATGTGTAAAAGGCAGAATTTTTTCCTTCTCATAGAGATGGAATTTTGTATATACGTGCACTTACACTATTGGCTAGTTATACAGTGGTTTTTTAGCCCAAGGTTCTCATTAGTAAGTTAACATATCACCAATTTTTAAGTGCCCAAATGGGAATTACAAAATGATGCATGATTTTTCAGAATGCAAATTGTCTGCAGCTAGCTTAATTCTGGATTTGATGTCTCAAGGGAACCAAAGAAAAGGCAAACTGAAAATCAACAGCCAAATGGTGAAAGGCACTTTGAAGATAGAAGTCCAGGAGATCAAAAAAACAATCAGTCTTTGAATTCATCTGGAAAAGAAGCTAGAATGCAAATAGCTTTGTTCATCAGACTTGTATTCGCTTGGTTTCAGTGCTTACTGACAAAGATGAAAAATGTGTAGGGAACTTATTTAGTACTTTACAGCTTTTTTCCTCAGCCTATGAGATCTGTTTCTTTCTCTGTTTTGTTTGTTTGGGGGTTTTATTTGTTTTTTATATTTCCTCTTCTTAGACATTCAATTTACTATGAAAGACAAAAAGGGAAAAGCACTATTTAGAACTCTAGCCATTTTGGAGGTGGGGAATGCTATCAGTGAGAAGTGTAAATCCCTTGGGAGCCTGAAAAAAATCAAATAATATGTCCTAATTCTCTGAGGAAAAATAAATTATATATCTAACTTTGAACCTCAGCAATTGCTTAAGTAATGTGGTCCAGTACTTAACTACTCTTACAAAATGTTTTGCAGTTGTTAATCTAGATTTATGTGTTGTGAATTAAGCAATTTTCCTTTTTTTTTTTTTAACTTACAGTGCACATGAAGCCTATTTGATTGTGATCTGCCAATAATGATTACTACTAAAAGCAATTCCATATATCCTTTGTCACTGTTCCTGTTTCTGTACAATTTCTCACTGAAAAGGTTTCAGGCCATGTTTCCTGAAACCTTTAAACATTTTAAAAGCCCTTTTATGGGTTCTCTCCAGTTTTCTTAAAACATGGAAAGACTGGATACAGCATTCTGTTTTCAGCCCAGAAATGTCACCTAAGAAATGTATTCATGTATGTCTTTTCAAATCATGCTCTTGTTTATACATCTCAGCATGAAATCTCTCTTACAACATCATATTCCCATGACACTTTAGTATGATGTAGTAGTATCTTACAACCTGTAAGTACTATTATTCTCTATAATATATATAAGGTATCTCTGCTATATAATAATATATAATATGTAATATGTAAAATGTAAATGTAATATATAATATATAATATTTAATATATATAATATATAATATATAATATATAATATATAATATATAATATATAACATATAACATATAATATATACTATGTCTGCTATATTTTTATTTGCACATTTGATTATGATCTTTTCTAAAAATCACAGTCACTTGCTATTTATCCATATTGAGGTTCAAATTGCTGGTAGGTCTCTCTGTTCTGAAAAGATAATTTTGTATTCAGCATTTAACCACCAAATGTTTATAACCATTCTACTTATTGCAGTCCACAGTTTTCATAACCATTCACTATGATGTTCCATATTCCAAAACATGGACGTAAGTACTGTCTTGGCCTAAAAAGATATACACCAGTAGGTCCTTACTTGATACAGCCATTCATTTGGCAATGAACTATCACTAAACATTCTCTAGATACATTTCTGTATACACTTTTTACAGTAATTTAATTAACACTATGATTCCTTTTTATCCCATGACAATGCAATGCAGGTTGGCAGCAAACTTTTAAAAATCAACTTACACTACTTCTCTGTCCCATGCACTGTGATTGTAGAAGAAAACAGTATTTGCCCCACGCTTTGCTCTTGGCAGATGTGTGTTTCTTAGTCCTGTAATTTATGAGCCTTCTTTTGAAATAAGCAGAAACAAGACTGAGTAGTCTCCCTTTTTCAGAATCTCTGTTTAAAAAAAGGAAATAATACAGTACCTTTAAACTCATTCTGCAGTGTGTAAATATATTACCTAATGATCAGATACACAGGAGAACTTTCAGCAATGAGTAAATATTCATGACATCATCAGAACCATTTGCTGTAATTTTATCATGGAATTTATTCCACTAAACCATATTCCAGTGCAGTATGCTACTATTAGTTTGAGTAACCTTTTAGACATTTGCAGCGACATGATCATTTATGGTCTGGATTTTGCTGATGACTCATCTCCAGCAGAATTAAAGGAGTACGGAGCTATGCGTAATACTTCTGATGTGAAAAACTTAATTGTATAAGCAGAAGAAACAAATCCTCCAGCATTTAAAGAGAAGCAAACAAGGCCAGCATCAGTGAAAGACCATTAAGTCACCCACAACTGAATAATTTTGACATTAAAAAGAAGAAAAAGTCATCATTTAGATAATTTTTAGCCTCATCCTTCAAAGTAAAATCTTGATGATCAGTATAAGTAAGATAAGGGAAGTGCTTTTTGGAAGTGAGATTTGATCTTTGTAGCTAGTAATTGCAAGGAATAATCAGCAATGTCTGATTTTGCTGCTTTTGAATATTAAGCACTGCCTTATAAATTAGTTGTAACACATGTAACATGTAAAAGAAAAGTGTGGAGAACTAGGTGAAGTTGAAGGGGCACACATGAAAAAGAATGTAACTGTCTTTGCTGTAGTGCTAAGAAAAATGCATTTTTAATATCCCTTCTCCCATGTGTACAGATAGCCATCTACTCCCCACCACTGAGCAATTATATGAGGCGCATGTTAAAAAAGATTAACATTATTTGGAACAGAGAGAAAATACACTACTTCCGTATACCTTCTAAACTCCAACCCTTACTTGTTAGAGCAAACCGCTGTGTGTACCTCTATTGAATCGTAATTGCCAGCTGGATTCGTGTTATCTTAATTGAAGAAAACAGAGATGCAAGTTAATACTTAAAATTATGTGGAATGTATTTAAAGAATTGCTTTACAAGGTCAAAAAAAAAAAAAATTTACTACGCATGTGATCTGATTATCTGAAAATGATCTAATTACATATTATAGAAATACTCTGGAATTTATGAGGACTTTTTCAATAAAATAATAGCAACAGCCATTATTTTATTTCACTATGCTGTCAGCAGAAAATATGCTGGCATACTAAAAAAGCTATCTTTGTATAATATGTGCTTTTCCTTCAACAAATGAAAACAAATAGAGGCTTTTGAAAATGTAAAATCCATCTTTTAAGTCAATATTTCTATAGCTTTAATACCAGGAGAGGATATATTAATTACAGTAAGTTTATAACCATACATCTCGTTCCTGGAGAAACATAATGTTATGGTGGAAGTCTAATCTAACTGAGTTGACAGAATTTAGGATGATTCACTGGATAACTTAAAAGGACTTGTTATTTCTGGATAACAAACAACATTAAAAATATTGATTACATTTTTGCTTTTGATTGTCTCTTTTACACAAGGTTATTTCTCCTTACATTTAACACAGTGCTTCACTGGCAAGGGTATCAGTCACTTCAAGCTCTCGTTACATATTCTCCACAAATTAGAAAGGGCAAGGGGAAATTGGTATAGTTGAGTTCTCTGATTTGTGACCTTCATTAAACTACCTACCTATTTGTGAACTACTGAAATGCATCTTAAAAACGAAGTGCTTTTCTGCTTTTGTAATAGCCCCTTGGCACTAATTTGCATGTGTTAAAACCATACAGTCCACCTAAGTTTCTGAACAAGTTTGATCTTACACACATCTGCTTTCTGCTCTCTCCCAGTCACCCTGTGGTTTTACTCCATGCCACACACATCTGTTCAGGTTTCAAGTTCCTCTTGGCATAAGTACCTAGCAACTTGTCTTTTGGTAAGAAATAAAGTTAACCTTGTCTTAAATAATTATCTAAAGAAGATGGAAAGTTAGCCTTAATGGCCCAAATTAGATAACATGATGGCTTGGAAGCCCATACAGTTACTCCGGCTCTTCAGGAATCAATCACAAAGAGTTGAGTGAGTGTAACCAACCCTTCTTTACAAAAAAATGCTCTGTGACCTCAGGTTATATGCTCCATCTACATTCTTTTTAATTGCATTTTCCACAAAGCTTTCTTGAAAAAAACCCAGATCAAAGGTAATTTGAACTCAGTCTAAACTAAGTATTTCTGCTAGAAAAAGGTGGAGTTACAGTATTCTGACCTGATGCCATCAGTCAATCAAAAAACACAGTTTGAAACAGGGTTTTCTGCTCCTGTAAAATGTCTTGGCGTGTATTCTGGCTTACATTTTGTCAAGTGAATAATTCCAAAGGTCATTATAGCTCCTTTTCACATCAGCAATTAATTTTTATTAATCCGTGCTCACAAACACATGCTTCTATTGTCTGTTACAGCATTGAGCTTCTGTGCCTTAATGTGAGCTTGACTTTATTAAAAATCACAGTGCAGTTCCTTCTCCTGCAAAGGAAATGGGGAATTGTATATAAGCTACTGCAGTTTTAAAGTGAAAGTGTTTTGTTGTTTGTAAAGAACTCAACAGCCAAATGGACAGTTTGTTCTGGGCCTCAAAGACATGTCACAGCAGTGAGACAGGCAACAAACTCTCACTCAGTTCAGGTACTGCTAGGAGAACGATTTGGTATAGGGATGTTAAGGTGTTTTTGTTAAATTCAAGAGAAAACCTAACAGAAACCTATTTCTCTGCTGAAAACATCCTAATGACAGTTTACTTCACTGGATTATCAGCAACATGCTGGCTTTGCCACCTGAATTTCAATTTCTTAATTTACAGCACAGATAAACTAGAATAGAGCTGGATCTCTGCTGCTCTCTACGCTGGGCTGGTCTTACCAAGTGTGAAGTTTGGCACACTGCAAACCTATTCAAGTCATTATCTGTTGAGGACCTCTTGAGCCATCTCCATCTCTGCAATGTGCTGATAAGACAGCTGTTTCTGTAGCGGCAGTGTCTCTCTGGGCCTTGGTCTTCTTTTGGTGCAAACTACAGCTTTGTCACTGAGCCCTGATGCTGTCACATTCTCTGTTGTGCAACTGTTTGATCCAAGAACAATAGAGGTTGATGGCAGCAATTGACTGGCAGGTGAAACAGTCTTAGTATTTTACAATTAAACATGCACTACACACCACTGGAAATACAAATCCTCAATAAAAGAAGCTACTTAAGCTGTGGTGCAGCAGAAATCTGCCTTTGCCTGGTCACAGTCGGAAACAAGCAAAGATACAATAATTTGAATAAATAGACAGCTTCTTTCAGGTATTCTATTCATCTGGATTAAGGTTCCACAGTTGTCTGTAGAAAATCTGAGCAATTGTGGTTACCTAGTGTGGAACCGAGTTTTAAGATACCTTTTTAGCTTCAATTGACAAGAAGTGAAACACTCCTCTTTCCTCTCCTCATCCAAATGCTAACCTCTTCTTGAAAAACAGTTTTTATTAATATTCAGACATTGCAGCATAATAGAATAGACAAGAATACAGCAGCCTCGTTGCAATGCTCTTACTACTGTAGTTTTGTACAATATTGGTATCTTATGACCACAGAGAGGCTTGGAGAAGGAGGTAAAACAACCACACTCAGACATTGAAGTACAGAGTCCATGCAGATATGTTGTGTACCAGAAGTGTCTGTCTGAAGACTTGATCTGAAGCCTCCATGCTTGTTACTGGTTTTATTTGTTGAAGGAGAACAAGCATAAGGTTGCACTGTAAAAATAACCCATGGAGTCCCCCAGGGGACAGTAACACAGACACACACACACTTGCACACACACATACATGTGTGAGCACGGTTTCTCATATGAACACCACTTGGCAGGAGCCATTTGCCTGAAGTGCCTCCGAGAGAGCCAACATCACATCCCCTACCAGGTTTTTTTTCCCGGGGGGAAGGAGGGAGAGAACTGCTATTTGTCGCGATGCTCTCGGTCGCCGCAGTGCCCGCAGCCAGCCGGTCAGGGGCCAGCCCCGGGACCGAGCCCCTGCCCCGCCGCCGCACCCGCTACCAGCAGCCGCGGGAGGGGCCGGGCCGGGCCGGACCGGGCCGGGATGGGCCGCGCCACTGGGGCTAGCGTGCCGCTGTCCATGGTGCTGAACCGGGTTAGCTGCCGGGCCACCCCTCCGCCCGAGCGGCGCTTTGCTTGCTTGTTTCTACTTCTACTTTTTTCATATTTTTCATTTCACACTCCCCACCCCACCCCTCCAGCCCCCCGCTAGTTGTTAAACGTCTATCTGCCAGCACGTTGCAATCTTTCACTGCCGTTCCCTGACTTCCTGGTCCTAGTCAGAAGGTTCAGCAAGCCTAAAGTTCCCTTCTCCTATAGCTTTCCCACGTCCAACCACTACTTAATAAGCCATACACGTTTTAGCTTAAGGCTATGTCCAGACAGCCAGCTATCGCTAATCGTAAAGGCTTCTTTCCAGACATATGACCTAAGCAAAGGGGAACTTCGCAGAAAAACTGTGCTTTTCCTGGAAGAGGGAAGAATTGAGCTTTCAATTTCCATTGCTGGCATCAAGGGCCTTTGAAAAACGCACCAGACATGAGAAGGGCTGATGACAAGACAATTCACTTAAACAGCTATTTTCTGCCTAATTTCACTTTAGCACCATGTATTGACAAACATGACAGACGTGAGGGCATTATTGGTAGAGATATTAAGCCTCAAAAGAAAATGCATAAAGTTTGGCTTTTGTTGCTAAGAGCTGGCCACTCATTACAGCTGGAGGATTGTTCCTTTTCGGGGGGAGTAGGGGAGGAGATGAAATTGGAATCCTGAGTATCAGATCTGACAGGGAACCTGCTGAGAACAGAGTCCTTTAATTTCCTGAAAGTTCAGACAGACACACTTCTGGTTTATAATATCATACATTTTGGCTTCCCTTTAAGCCAAGTTTCTTTAGTTCTAAAAGCAGCTGTGAATTAATATGATTTTTCTAAAAGGTTTTTTTTTTTTTTTTTGATGTCGGGGGTGCCAATGCACTGATCTGCTTACAGATTTCAGAAATCTTCTTTATTTTCCTCCTTCAGTTTTTTCGTTCTTTCTCTTCTCATACATCACTGATTTCTGCTAAGGAATGCTGTTGTTTGCTTAAACACATTCAGCACAGATTGGACAAGACAAGAAATTAACCGGCAATTAAATCTAGGAATTCCAAAGATGATGACATGGTGCAAAGGTTTTACAGATGTTTTACACTTGGTCTCTGCTCTAACCCAGAACAAATAAAACAAATAATTGCCTTTTTTTTTTTTTTTTAAGATGTATAAAAATCTTGTTGACGTATTGACTCACAGCATGAAGAACACAAACAAGTTTATTGCTAATTGTGGTATCATTAAGGAACTTCCAAAAGCAGTTTTGCGGTATCAAAGGGTAAAAGTTGTCATAATTAAACAAGCATGAGGATCAGACATAAGCTGAACAATAGTGTAAACTCAGAGGACCTTCTTGAATCCTAGCAGATAGTGCTGAAAGCACAATTTACACATGCAGTTCCACAGACAGTGTGTGCATAGACAGCTCTTCATGTAGTACTTGTGTATAAGCAGCTCTGAGGGTGTAGCCACCCACCCTGTTCTTTATTCAGTCCCTAGAGCCGATAGTTTGGCACTTGTTCCACCACAGAGTTATTCCCTTTTTCAGAGTGCTGCTGATTCAAAACTTTGGTGATAGATTGTAAACAATCAGCCAAAGACTGCGTGTTCTAGAAAAACATCAGACACGTTCGGCATATAATTACATAAAATGTGAAATCAGGCCCAGTGTAACATTCAGTTATCGTCACAGTGGTACGAGAGGAAAATTGTAAGAAAAAGACAATACATAAAACAAGCATGTTTTCTCTTTCACGGTGTTAATAATTTATAAACACCCAAGGACACTCTCAAAAAAACATCACTTTATGTCTCTATTTGAAATCCCATGCCTCTATTTTTGCACCTTGTTACATGCAAATACCAGAATTGCCTAAATAAGAACTGCCTCTCTGCAGGGTGTAAGTGCTTTGCTATTGGAAACCCACGATACACACACTTGTGCATTCTGTGTTGGGAAAGACACAAGAGAACAGCCGTGTCTAGAAAGCACTCTGGATTCTCAAGAGAAATTATGATCAAGTACAGTGAAGGTCAAGCAGTATAAGGAATCAAAGGCTTGTTTCTCAATACCATGCAGAATTTTTTTCTCCGATACAACTTTTTCTCTGCGAACACGTATCTGAGCAAGACATACGAACTGATCGCATAATGAGTAATAGCTCTTTTTCTCCTCCTTTCTTCCTTACGCTCTCCTTCCCTTCCCTTCTTTTCCTTCCTCTCTTCCTTCTTTCCATCCAGAAAGTGTGTCTCAAGAAACTCCACTCACTAACCCGCCCACTCCCACAAGGGCAAATCCCGGGACCCGTCCCCGGGCAGCCATGTGAACTTTACGCGCGCCCCGGCGGCACACCGAACCGGCGCGGCAAAGGGATCAGAACGCAGACGAAAGGGAGCACCGGAGCGGGCCGCGGTCCCCGTGCGGAGCCATGCACACCGGGCCCGCGCCGCGCCGCCCCGCTCCCACGTGGCCGCCCGGGCGAGACGCGCCACCGCCCCCGGCAGCTCCCCCGCCGCCGGAGCAGCGTCCCGCCGGCGGGGGACAGGCGCGCGCTGCCACGCAGTTCCGTGCCGACACGCGCCGCCGCGGCCCGGGCTGCCCCCGGACACCCCCCTCCCCGACACACACCGGGGCCCACCCGAGGAGGCAGCCCCGCGCGCCGCAACGCAGCCTGAAGGGCGGCGCCATGGGGCCTTGCCAGAGTGGCGGAGCGCCAGGCCAATGAGCGGCCGGTGCCTCGCCGTGGGCGGGGCGAGCGGGCGGCAGCCGGGCCAATGGGGACGCGCGGCGCTGCCAGCAGCTTGCGTTGCGCCGGGGTGCGGAGACGCTGCCGCGCGTGTCGCCGGGGTAGGCGCGGGGCGGGCGGCCGGCCGGCGGGCGGGGGAGTTGGGGTGGGGGATGCGTAGCCGCTCGCGGACACACACCCCCTGCGCGCAGCCCGGGGCCGCGCGGCCGCATGCGGTACGCAGACGCGCGCACCCCGGCGCGGCACGGCGCCAAGCAGGGAGCCGGGCGGCGGGGCTGCTATAAATCTGCGGAGCGGTCCGCCTCCCGGCACGGCACGACACCGCTCCGCACCGCACCGCTCCGCAGCGCGTCCTCCCCCCCCCCGCGGCCCCGCGCGCTCCCCGCCACGCAGCAGCTGACTCCAGCGGCGAGCCGCTAGGAAGGGACCGGCAGGCAGGGAGAGAGAGAGAGAGAGAGGGAGAGACCGTCTTTAAAATCACCCTCCATCCCTCTTCTCTTTGTTCCTGGCTTTCTCCCTCCCTCCCTTCTTTTTGTTCGGCTGGGTTGCGAGAGGAGGGTAGTCCTGTCACCCTCTCTCTCTTTCTCTAGGTTCTCCCGCGTTTATTTTTTAATTTTAAATATATTTTTTCTTTTTTGATTTTTTTCCCCTGTATTGGACTGTGGGGGGAGGGGGGAAAGAGGATTATTTTTCTGTTTTTTCTTTTTTTTTTTCCCCCCTTCCTTTTAGAACTGTCCCCAGTTCAGCTCTCGCGTGTTGCCTTGAGAGAACTGTCCACCCGCCTCTTACCCCTCTTTATCGGGAGAACTGCAGCGTTACTTTTTTTTTTTTTAAGCCGAGGAGAGGAAGGTAAGTTGTGACTCGCTTCTTCCGGTGGTTGTGCCTGTGCGGCAGTGTCCGCGTGAACGGCCGAGGTGCATGCCGTGTAAGACTGCGTAGATGGCTGGTGTTAGCTCCTCATTAGCACCCTTAGTGCCGGCGCGCTGAGTGAGGCGCCTGGTGTCCGCCACGCCGCGGGGTGAGCGCCTGGCAGCATTTGCGGCGTGCGAACAGGGATCCCACGCACAAAGGTGCGCATCCCCTTTTCCGCCACCTAACCCCATGCCCGGCCCCGCCGCGGAGCTCCGGGGCCGCCGCGCCCGTCCCGGTGCGGCAGCACCCCGGGGGGCGGGGCGGGCGAAGGGAGGCGTATCGCCTTGAGGAGATCAGCCCGCGTTTGCGGATCAGCCGGGATAAGCCCCCCCGCGCCTAATTGCATTATCGGCGCGGTGCTCCGGGCTCCCTCCGGGGCCGGGGCGGCGGCTCACAAAGGCGGGCCGGCCGGAGCGGCAGCGCGTACTGTCGGCGGGTGCGGAGAGCGACGAGCTCGCCCTAGGACAAGTTATTACCGTCGGCGGGGACCTGTCTTGTAGTGGCTTTGATTAACCCGCTGCGGGGGGTTGGGGAGCGTGTCCCTTTGTTCGGGGTGCTGCGCGGTGCAGCGCGGCGGGGCACGGCCGGGGTTTGCGCGGCAGCGGCACCGATCTCTGTCCGTGGTCCTACCGGGGCGGCGGGGTACGGTGGCCAGTGTGCGCGGGAAAGTTTGCATCCGGCAGCGGCCGAGCAGGGCTCCGGGCGAAGGGACGGACAGGGTGTCCCGTCCTCGGGCGCGTCGCCGTGCTACTCGCCCTGTATCCCCCGCGGCGGTGGGAGGGAGAAGGAAGAGGAGGCGGCGGTGGTAAACGCCGGCGCTGCAGCATGTGCTCCCGGCAAGGACCGGCCCGAGCACTGCCATTGTTGTTTAATTTATGCCGAGCACGTTGCTCCGTACCCACCTATTTCACGCATGAAAATAATTAATGTGAGAGCTGCACACGGGGCAGACTGGCAGCCGGACGTGTTCCGTCAGCTCTCTTCCAAGGACCGGTGTTGATGCTGGTGCTGAGACGTTTAATTTTGACTACTCCCTGCGCGTTGCAGCGGCTGGAGGGCGAAAGGCACACACCAAGCCGTGCGCTCCCCTGCAGGGACTCCCCTCTCCCAGTGGCATCCCTCGGGCACTTGCTGGGGACGAGCAATGGCGCGCTCGAAAGAGCGGAGACTCGGGGGGCTGCCGCGGCGCTTGCAGCCTTGCTTTCCCGGGGCGGAGGGTGTCCCCATGCCAGCAGACGTCGGCGGGGAACGGGACAGTGCTGTCGCAGCAGCTGGTGCGGCTCTCGGCCAGCACAGGTGCCCGCAAGGGGGTGCGGAGCACTCGCTGCCGCTGCGACCCGTCGGGCGAGCAGCTCGGGGGTGCGTCTGGACCGTTAGGAAACGAGGCAGCGCAGGACCTCGGGGCTCGGCGCTTCGCGGGGTGAGGGGAGCAAACATAGCGGAGACCCTACCTCTCACCCCTCCGGGGACCCCGCGCCTGAACACGGGCGGTAACGGGAAGGCGCGTGTTCCCCTTCCCGCCCGTCCTGCTGAGCGCAACCCGCTGCCGCTCTCGCCCCGCGCCTGTCGTCCGCAGGTGCCCAGCAGCGGGGCGGGGCGGGGCCCGTCCGGCCGTTCCGCCGCTGCGGGAGTGGGGCTCCGCCGGGCCCGGGGGGGCGGGCGCGGGGCTTCTTGAGTGGCCGCCGGCGGCGTCACTCAGGCGCTGGGCGCGGGGGCGGGCTGTGGGGGCCTTTATAGCCCGCTGCCGCCTCACGCCCGCTGCTTGCGGCAGGGCAGCCACGGCACGTTAGGTCAGTGGTGAGGCGGCCGCTGGGTGCTGCGCAGCTACCCTCGGGGCAGCAAGACCCCTTCTTTTCTCAATTCCCGTCTCCGTCGGACGGCAGCCACGCTCCGTGGGACTTTCCGCCGGAGCCGTCCCCCGCGGTAGTAGTCATGGGCAGCGCCGTCCCGGGTCTGGGAGGGCGAGGGGCTGGGAAGGGCGCGGGGGTTCGCGTGGAGCCGTCGGTGCGGTGCTGGCAAGGGGCGGCGGTCCATCGAGGGGGCTTCCAGTTCCGACTGTTTCGGTTTGGTTTTTTTGGTTGGTTTTTAAATGTTTAATTCTCTGCGGACGTCTCTTCCCTCTTTCTCTTGCTAGATGGGCTTCGTCGCTTTTTGTTTCGCCCTCTTAAGGTTTTCTGAACGCTTCCCCCCCGTTACTCCTATGGGGCTAATTGCATCTGTTCTCCCGACAAAACATTTTATAAATGCTTTGTCTTGTCCGCAACATTCCTCTGAACTACTTTCTCCCCCACCTATTTCTCCAACGCGGCCCTGGCACTTGAGCGCAGCTCCCATTCTCGGCGCACGCCGCACCTCTCCTGCCTTGTTCAGGTCTGACCTTGCGCTGACCGGGCTGTCCGTGTCCACAGTGGTGCATCTGCCGCCGTCTGCCTGCGCCGTCCCGTCTGGCAGGGCCCGGGGCAGCGGCTGGGAGCGGGCGGAGGCTGCCGCTTGCTGCAGCGGGGTTGCGAGGGGTGCTGCGGCCGCAGCTCCGGCGCACCTGTGCCGCGGCGAGAGGCAGGGAGGATGCAGAGTCGCCCGGCGGGGTATGGCCGGGGCTCCGGCGAGCGCGGCCGGGGCAGCCCTTCCCCGGTGGGGCGAGCCCTGGTCCCGACCAGCCGCAGCGGCGGGGGAGGAGATGCGGAGGTGCCGGCGCTCAGCGGAGTGCACGGCTCGTTTGTTATCTATTTCATTCCGTTTGGAGGTGATTGCTTTTTGGTTAAGAGGCAGGGCTTCACGGCTGCCCTGGGTCAGGCCGAGACATCACCCCATCACCTCTACTCTTTGCAGGGGGCTTTCCCTCGCTTATGTGCATTGCCCGCCTTTTCAGTTTGTCCTGCCCCGGGAAAAATGAAGTCTCCTCGTTCTTGCTTTGCGTGCGCGGGGAGTGAGGTAGCTTTGTTTCATCTGCATCTGATCGTAAGACAGCTAGCCGACGCAGCGAAATGGCTCAGTATCCCTATCGCAACCCTAATCCCTCATGCTCAGCCAGTTAAATACAGGTGTGACTTGTTAGAACATTAAACCCGATATTTATTGGGGAAAAAACAAGCCTACAACAAAAAACCCTGCAAAATAATACTGAACGAAACCGAAATAAGGTGGTCTTGCTGTAGTTGATTTAATTGAATTCTATAAGACCAAAATGCGTTGCTATATTTATAGAGTTTTGAAGACAACTTTGCTAATATGGTTTAGTAGCTACATAGGACTTCAGTGTCTGGTTTTCTTACACTTGATAAAGTAGCAATGCCTGACTTGAGAATTTTATAACGTGCATTTTTGTGAAAGGTAAAAGGTTCCCAGTTCTGTGCTAAAAAAAGAACCACCTCACAAAAAAACCCAAAACCCAAAACATGCCATTTGACTTTATTTATCTCTGCCTTGAAGGCCAGTTTTAAATTAAACTGAGGGAGTTCAGAAAATATTACAGTAAGTGGGAACCCGTTCTGTTGAGAAAATGGGCACCGGGGTATTAGTTAGACCTCTGATTTTGCATTTTTCCTTTTAATGCTGTGGATTCTGAATCTTGAGGTTATATTCCGTACCTCCTTCTCTTCCCTGGCTCTTCTGAAATGTTGTATTGGGGATGATAGCTTTGAGAGGACTCTGAATCTGTTCATTGTGGTTTAACCCCAGCCAGTAACTCAGCACCATGCAGCCATTTGCTTAGCCTCCTTTTCCGCCCACTCCAGATGGGATGGGGAGGAGAATTGAAAGAATGTAAACCCCATGGGTTGAGATAAGAACAGTCCAATAACTAAAATATAACATAAAATTACTACTAATAATACTAATAAGGGAAATAACAAGGGAAGAGAATATAAAACTAAAGAGCTTTTAAACACCAGTGATGCATGATACAATTGCTCACCACCTGCCGACTGATACCCAGCTCAACCTGAGCAGCGATCTACCCTTCCAGGTAACTCTCCCCAGTTTATATACTGGGCATGATGTGCTATGGTGTGGAATACCACTTTGGCTAGTGTGGGTCAGGTGTCCTGTCTCTGCTTCCTCCTGACTGCTTGTGCCCCTCCTCACTGGCAGGGCATGAGACTGAAAAGTCCTTGACTGGGGTAAGTGCTACTGAGCAACAACTAAAACATCGGTGTGTTATCAGCATTGTTCTTGGACTAAAGGCAAAACACAGCACTGCACCAGCTACTAAGAAGGAGAAAAATAACTGTTACAGCTGAACCCAGGACACTGTTTTATAGGTATTATGCATTAATCGATTTGTTTGCAAGTACAGAATTGTAATTCTGCATACTGTTTAAAATGGGATATTACTTAATTAGAGGGAAATGCAGATATTTGAAATTTCTGCTGTGATATATTGAGAGCATTGCAACTACAGATACTTACAAGTGACCTTGAAACTGCTAAGGATTTTTATCACACGTAGGAAGTCTGACAAAGCACATCTTCAGTGCCCCTTTCGAATGTCTTGTGGGTGTACCTAAACTGATTATTTCTGTTCAGCAGTAGCTGTCTTAATTTTGTATGTTTTTATTCTGGTGGACTGGTTGATCCTCTTGATTTTAATTGCTTTAGGCTTTGCAGTGGATACTCCTTCAATATGGTCGCATTCGCATAAATCCCTTCCTGTTATTTGCTTAAATCATACCAGTGTAATATTTTCCATGTAAATTTATTGTGGCTTTCCCATACTAATGTGAACATCGATTTCGATGATTCTCCCTGGATTTGTTTTAAATGCTGTTTTTCAGTGAGAGGGGAAGATCCTTTTATGAGGGTGGGTTTTGTTGTCATTGGTTGATTATTTTCTCTTCAAAAATTTGTGAACCTACCACACTTCAGATTGGGTTGGGTGATCCACGTGTAGGGACTTGAAATTGTTTTAAACAGCTGCCAAATCTGCAGTATCTGCTTAAAAAAGAAGACAAAAAGGCTTTTGGATTATTTACCATGTTTGTGGATGACAATATTCAAACTACAGTGATAGCCCAGGCTGAATTCTACTAAAGGTGCTGTAATGTTAAGCTAGACTTTTGGGGGGGACGAAGCTAAGCTTGCTTTATTTGGGGACTGAGTAAAAAATAGATGACATGTGATCTTGTCTTTCAAAAGCCCAAGGAATACTTTAGCTTTCCTGTGCTTCTTAAAATAAGTCAATGCCATTGCAGAGGTGGACTTTGCAGGTAAAAATAGTACAAAGATGTAAGCACAAGCTTTTTCTGAGTAAAAGTGGTGTTGAAATGCTGCTTTTCCAGGTAGAACTTTGTCTTACAGTGTAATGGCTTTTGATTGTATTTATTGCCACTGATGTTTGTAGCAATAAAACCAGTTGTTAGCTAATGAGTAAACTCAGTTTGTGACGAATATACATTTCAATCTTGATTTAAAGCCATCTTTGCTCTTGCTGTAATGCTTTCCTAATAGATGGTAGTATCTACAGAGGGCAGCGAATGTTACCAGCGGTGGCTAAGACTAAAAGAGAATGTTGCCTTTGTGCAGAGAGTTTTCTTTTTCTGATAGCCCCTAAATCAATTGAAAAATTGCAGTACTATCCAGCAGGATTAGCCGATGGGTACCTTGGGTTTTGTCATCTATAGTTCCAATTCTGAAGGAAGCCACTACATGGGTTTTTGATCTGTTGCCTATGTAAATCTACCTAATTTGACTTACTCGGAAGGATTAGTTCTAGAGAAGCTGGTATAACAGAATTCATAGCTTTTAGCTGCTAAACCAGTGGGCCAGATCAGGATGCTTTGTTGCCTAATCCTTGTTGTTGAATTAAAAAGTCATCCTGAATTTCTGGTGGCAGAGTAACACGGAGACAGGCTCCCTGATTGATTCCCACTGATGCTCGGGGAAGCTGCCAATAACAAGCAAGCTGCTTTTGCCCAGTAGGCATTGCTGTTGATTTGTAGGGACTCGAAGCATCTAGTATTTTGCTGCTGAGCAACTAAATATCACACTGAATTTGTCAGCAGCTGTGGTTAGAGCAGCTAATTGTTGGTCTTCCTTGTGTTTGGAAGTGCTTGCCGTTTCATGCAGACTTTTTGGCGTACAGCTTTGCAGAAAACACACCTTGGAAAGATGACCTCAATGAAACACTCAGCTTTAGTAGTTAGTGTTTTTGTAGGGAGTGAAGTTTTTCAGCTTTAAAAGTAAGTGAAATAGTTACAAACAGCTTATAGCAGAAGTCTTAAGCATGCTTTCTCAGAAACTCGTTTAAAAATTCTAAACCCACATCAAGTTTTTGAAATAGCTCACAATCTAAATCTGACTTCACTGGCAAAATATCTGGAATTTTAGGAGCAGTAATTATATGACAGAAATTGTAATGGGAAGGCTTTACTTGCATACATTTGAAACATGCAAATTGGGAACAAGCTGAAGCTTTCCAGATGGAGCTTAAACTAGTGTCACACTGTTTTCTATTCTGTTTGAGCCACTGTTCCTTGTGGTACTCCAATACTTGCGCAACAGGGGTTTTCATTTGTTTCGATAGTCATAATAAGCCCGGATATAATGCCCATTTGGAAAAAGCTACAGTTACACAGTAGAAAGTCATGGTGAGTGTTAGGTATTTAAATGTCTGAGCAGTGCTTAACTCTTTTGAGTGCACCAGTGTAGGATCAGAATGAGAATCATTCCAGGTGGGCTGAGGCTTCACTTCATAAAACACTTGTGATACTGATTCTCCGTTCCCTCATATGGTCCTGTAGTTGCTGGTGACTAAATGATGCTCCTTCTGATCAGTAACTGTACAGAGAGATGCTTAGACTAGATGAGGCTGTCAGCTGTTGCAAGAATGAGTATTTCGGTTTGCTGTGTTTAGCAAAAAACTCCCAGTATATCCCAGTAAACCTGCAATGGTTGACCTAATAGCTCAGAAGCTGGAAAATACTGAAGTGCTCAGGACATTGTAGGATGGTCTTAAGGACTTCAGAGAGTCTCTGGTCTTCAGCTGAGTGTGGGGTTGATTTAGGAAATACACTGGCCAGTTACTGAATTGCTAGAATGTACAGTGTGTGTCTGTGTAGTTTCTTGAATGCTTCATACCTGAGTATTGGTAAAATAGGTCAAACTTAAACATTCAAATGCTTTGTAAAACAGTCTACATAGAGGTAGGAAAAGCTGTTCAAGGTGTCCTGGAATAATCACTGTGATGTACTGATGCTTTCCTGTAGGTCTGTGCTAGCTGCATTTGCTTTTAGACTCCTCAGAGCAAGCTTGTTTAGCCAAGTACTTACTGAGATTTAATTGATAAATCTTAGTGCTTTTGTGAAATGAAAGTGCCATTGCATGGTTGCTGGACTACTGATGTTCTTCTATACTTTAAATCTTAATGACAGAAATAAAATTGGTAGAATCCATTTTGCCGAATGGATGAACAGTGTTAATTTTTGGGAAATCCAAGTATTTGTAGACAAATGCCTTAGTCCCTTTGTAAAGGTTGGGAGGAGGAGAATCAGCTGTGGAAAGGGAAAAGTAATGTAAATTCAACTTCTCTACTAGTAGCATCCCTCTTGTTCTGTTGATAATATTTTCCAATATTGGTCTTACTCCCTCCTGACCCCTGAAGTAGAATCATGGTCAGAAGGTGTACTTGGAGTCAGCTTCCCTGTGGCTTTTCTTTAGTTGCCTGTTGTTTCTTACTGAGTTGCTGAAGATTTCTGCTGTATCATCTGGAGTGAGGTAGGGAAAGAAGCAGGACAGAAGATGACAGGGGGATACTATTTATGCCATTTCCACCTGGGTGAATTGATAAGGTAGTTCCAGTGGGTTTTGCAGATATTAAGACTGTACCTACATGCCATGGAGCTTGAGTGTTTGAAAGGGGTCCCTTTATGCTGGCCTTGACTTTAGTTTCGAGGGGAATAGTGAATATGTTCCAAGCATTAATGGTATCCAAATTGAGTTTTATAGGGGAAAAATGTGTGGTTTTGAGAATCTTGAATCTAGTTCTTTTATATACTGAGATTTGAACAGTCAACCTTTGCGTGCAGGGGGCTGCGGGGTTTTGTTTCGTGTGATGACATGGGAGGCTTACTGTTAATACACCTTATCATAGATAAAATCAGTTAAGGATCGGAAGAATACTGGCGATATACATGTCTTCACTGTGTTCCCATTCAAATTTTTTAATGGAGCTTTTGTTTTGGTGCCTCCATTTTGCTTATCCTCCTAGAAAGTCAGAAAACTAATGCTGTAGCATTTGTTTTTATTCATCCATTAGCATTAAATTTCATATCCATCAACCCAGTTTAAATACAGTGCAAGATCTTTGGATTTATTTACTTTTTCTGTATCTACTGTTCATCTCCAGTCTTGAACCAGCAAACATAGAGGTGAACGTTATTGCTTGCATATCTCAATTGATTTGAGAGGCTTTTAAATATTTTAAGTTTAAATCTTAATATCCTATCTGCTATAATTGTAATTAAGGATATTATTTTTATTTCTAGTAACATGCTTAGAAATCTCATCAGACTTCCTGCTGTGGTTCTTTTCTACCCAGATATGCATTAGAAGCTGTTTTCTGTTTCCAAAAGAGGGACAACTAAAGTCATAACTCTAAAACACCATATGCTTCCTGTAACAAACTATGCATGTACTGCATGCATGCAGTAGGGAAGAAGTTAGTTTTTAATGACTTTAACTTTTTCATTTTGATGTGTTTACACCTTGAGCTATAACCCAAAATTGAGTTCCTGACCTAAAACTGCTATTGCTAATCTGGCCAGAGCACCCATTCTTAAGAGATCTAGAAAACTGCTGACAAAGTGAGCTGCATAAAGTGAGGAAGACTTCAGAAGCTGCTTTTGCATTCAGATAGCTAAACTGTGAAACTTGGCATAGCAATAGCACTTGCCTTGGACTGCATCCATGGTTAAGATGTTGGTAGGCAAGATGAGAGTTACAGCCTCATTAACCAACTGAGTAGCTGATTTTTTTTTTTTTTTTTCCTGTAACAGTTGAGCAAACTGAAAGAAAATTAAATGGAGTCATGCTTGCCTTTTGATAAAGGCTATTTTAATAATCAGAGTGGTTCTCATAGTTAAATTCCTTTGAACCAGTGCAGCTGAAGGATATAAAGCTAGCCATCCTGATGGAGACCAAGGTGCTTTTTGGATATAGCTCTTATGATCAAGGGTCTGTTCTCTGCTGAAACTATAACTGGGCTGTAGAGTTGCTTTTTTGTGTGGAAGTTTTTCTTGTATAGCTCGATGTTAATAAGATGGTGACTGCTTCTACATGGAGTGGTATAACACAGATGACACACTAATCTGGTGGAAGTTGTCCCTGCTGATGGCAGGGGTGTTGGAAATAGATGATGTTTAAAGGTCACTTCCAACCCAAACCATTCCGTGAATCTATGATAAAGTGTCTGAGGGGGAACTGTTTGTCCAAGTTGGATAACATTAGGAGAAATGTAGATTTCATTATTAATTCTTGAGTTTGTTAATCTAGTCATCCAGAAGTAGCTGCTGCAAAGGGACTAAATACTGCAGACTTCTGCTGTGGCAAAAGTACAAGTTGCTTTTCTTTTGTGAATGTGGCCTTTTTTGATCTTTACAAATACCATGTGTGTAGCCAGGTAGAGTAAGGATTACTTGTTTTGAAGCATATTTAGATGTCTTGAAACAAAGGATGTTAATATTCCCAGTGAAATGCTAAGTCAAATTGCCTGTTTTCTGTGTGAATTGCATAGAATGATCGAATGCACCAGGTTTCCTATTTGAAGCAATGCATGAGAACAGAAAATGAGTTGGTAATTTCTGTAGGAACAGTTTTCTTTCGACTTAAATCTGATACTGCACAGTTAATTTAACTTACACTTCTGCATATCAATCTCACATAATCTTGGTACGTCAGTGCCGAAGATCAGGGACCTAATTTTAGTGGCTGTTGCTAGTACGTGCTCAAATGTTCTAGGACTGAAAATTAATGACCATCTAATTGTAATTGTTCTCCTGTTTGTTAAATTGGGTTGACTTGCCCTTTTAAAAACTGATTTATATATCTTTGCATGACTAGCCTGACCTAAGAAGGCTGTGCTACTTCTGTCTGCATACATCTGAAAAATCTGGCTGTTAGGCTATTAGGAAGAGCTGTAAGCATGTGATTTTAATCATATATTTAGTCCAAATTAAGGTAACTGAGTAAATTCCCATCAAATGCAATCCACATACACAGAATAGGAGTAAAAATTTCTTGAAACACAAGTATTTGAAGTACTGCGGATGCAGCAAAGAGGTGAAGATGCCTTTTATATTCAAGTGCAAGATGAATAGTTTGAGCCGTGTCTGTGACCCATATCTGATAACTTGTAAAGCTGGTCAGACTCTTGGGACATCTGTTAAGGTATACCTTGTAATGCTGTTTGAAAAATCAGTAGACAGTGGGTATAGCTCATGAATCCTTTGTTTCCAGATGTGCTTACCCTTCTGATATCAGTTCTGTGTTTTGCATTCCTGACCTGAGGAAGATTAACTTACTTTC